>NW_006159452.1:2822223-2855948 GCF_000334495.1 Tupaia belangeri chinensis | reverse complement strand
TTCCCTACAATAAAAAATTTGTTTTGGAAAATTGCTCTAGTATTATATTTGGGTAATAAAGTATATGAGGATTTATGTTTGGTTTTTGGTTTGGGGATTCTTTGGTGGTTAATAGATACGGTAAAATAACCACTGAAATCTATAATCAGAATTTATTTTTTGTATAATTTTAAAACAACACTTGATCACATTTTGAGAATATACAGACTTGGAAGGAGACCTTCCTTTGTTTCTGGAGTGAGCAGCACTTTATTTCAATGACAGCTTTAGTATGCTTTCTCTAGGCTTCTAAGCAGTATGTAAATAATCGATTGTCTTTTCTGTAAAGAATTAGCTGACTTATTTTGCTGTCAGAAAGGTGAAAATACTCATCATCTTTAATAATGGTATTTATAGTCTGTCTTCTATTGGATATATTTATTGTATTTGTTTTCTTATGCATAACCTATTCTATTTGCAAAATGAAAACATAACTAAGATAATGTTTAAATATATACAACAGAAAAATATACACTTTTAATAAAGTTTATAGATAAAAAAAATCAGAGCAAATGTAAAATGAGAACATGATAGTTAAGATTACACAGAATGGATGGTCAGGGTCCTATAACACTGGCAGACCAGCGGTGGCTGGTTGGTTGTTTTATTTAACCTACATTTTCCCTTAGGGCATTTGTCTCACATCTGGATTTATGTTACTCTAGAAATCAATTCATAATGAAAGCAAAAAATTTTTTTCTACTAAATGTAGCAGTACATTTCACAGAGATCTATTTTATGTTTTATTATTTTTTTCTGAGATTCCTCAACAGTGCAGTGTTGAAATTCTAAAGATATGATATAGGAGTTGAAGAGTAGAAGAAGTTTCAGTATGTTTTTTTTTTTAAATGCCTATTATGAAAACACTATACATGGATTTCTTTTTTTCCTTCCAATTACGCTTTACTTTAAATAACATTCTTCCTGAACTTTTTATGAAGTCTCTTTGTAGATGAGCTTTCAGTTAATTTGGCCTTATTCGAGAGTGAATATTAGGAATACCAGTGAAAGGATGACTCCAATCAGATTAGCCCAATTTGTTTCTTTAATTTATTTAACTTATTTATTTAAACTAACCAAACCTTTACTAAATATTGAGCAGCAGTATATTTCAAGTTTGCCTACCTAAAAGCTTTCAAAGTGAGTAGAGCTTGGGGCTGCCTAGAGTTGCTTAGAGGCAAGTTGAATGCAGTAATTGGCGTGCATGCTTCAATAGCAGATGATTACACCTTCATCCACATTTGTCAAAGAGAATCCCCTAAGGCTGAGCCAAGATGCTCTGAAGTAAAACCTTACAAGGACATTCTATCACAGAGGAAAAATAGTAATCAAGAACTTCAAAGTCTAGATCAGAGAGTGTGAAATAAAAACTTTTAGCCTGGAAAAATGTAAAAATAGATGCAAATAAATTCCTACAGTAGCAAGAAGTAAAATAAAATAAAAATTTAAGAAGTATCTGGGCTGGCAGGTGACATTGTGGTTAAGGCAGTGGATTCCCATATGACCATCTGCAGTTTGAGTTCTAGACCTGGCAGTTTGGTCTCTCACTTTCTTTCTCTCTCTCTGTCTTTCTCTGGTCAAATTAAAAAATAACCATAATAAATAAAATTAGAAGAAAGAATTCTTACAAAAATTTTGTAAGTGTGTAGGAAGAACTCACTTTCCACTTATCATTGTTTTTTTTTTCCACTTACCATTGTTAACTTCTTTCTAAACTGAAGGATAAACTTGTTGCAAATTAAATGACAAGATAACTGTATGTGTTAATTTGTCATACAGCATTATTAAAACTATACTAGCTCAATGTTGGAGATTTCTAATCATGTTTTGATTTTAGACAAACTAATCTGTGTTTTTTTCTGGGAGAGATGATATAGTACAAGTAATTTTCTGTTAACAGTACTCATATTATTTGTACTTATGTACAATATGCTACTTTTATTCTCTCTAAGGTAGTTTGAGGTGTGCATACTGATTTTTTCAGAAGTAGCGATAAGAAACAGGCTATAATTTAAAAAAGGTCCAGCACGGGTTCTTTTTTTAATCTTTTAGATCCCACTGGAAATGAATAACTAATCCTTCAAGAGTATTCCTTTTGTTTATTTTTGTGAGTAAAGTTATAGTGAGAGTACTTAATCAAAAATAACCAGCATCTTCTTTTTTTATTCCTAGCTTTTTCTAGATTCTACATTATAGTCCATAATTGACTTTTATTTTCAAAATAAAAAATTCAGAGGTCAATGAAATCCACAAGCAGACTCAATATACAGATTTCTTCTCGGGGTGATGAAGAAAAACCCTATGTGGCCAGTGCAGACAGAATACCTACGTTGGAAACAAACTACTATCTCCCCAAATATCTCTTAATTCCCTCCCACCCCTGCTACCAAAGCACTATTTGAAATGAAATCATGCACTGGTCTGAGATGCCTAGTTGTTGTTGTTTTTTTATCATCATAATCTGTATATTCCATTGAATTGCATATAACTTTACAGTGTATTACATTGCTTTTTCAAATATGGCTTATTAACTGTTGATGATGACATGTATAGTATTCTCAACTGGATTGGTTTGAGAAGTATTTCATGATGGGCAAAGTATTTTTACAAGCAAAATGAGAAATAGCGATTGACTGTTTTAAAAAATAATTGGAATAATAATAATAATGATTGGGGAAAACATAGAAAAGATATTGATTGTTGAAGTGGGGAGATTAATGTCTTTGTACTGACTGACTTGCATGGCATTCCCTTTTGAAAAAGCAATGTAATACACTGTAAAGTTATATGTAATCAATGTAATATAAAGAAGATTATGATGATAATAAAAAATAAAAAAAAGTTAAAAAAAGGGATTGCCGTGCATGTCAGTCAATACAGAGACATTAAACTCCCCACTTCATCATTCAATATCTTTTCATTGTTTTTTGTAATTATTATTATTATTATTCCAATTATTTTTTAAACAATCACTATTTCTCATGCCTAGTTTTTCAAATTATTAGATAGTGTAGTTTCTAAAGTGGATCTACATCTTTAGGAATATAAAATATATCATTTTTAAAATGGTAGTTAAAAGAAAAATAAACCAGCCAATTTAATAGAGTTTTATTAGAGCAAATCTTAACACTATTTAAATTGGGCAGCTGTTCCCGGACTTCCGGAAAACTCTGGCCAGCCTGGTGGTCAACTCGGCTTTTTAAGTTGACCAAACAGGAAAGTGTCGTACACCAAACATAAGTGAGGAAGTGAGGTAGAGGAAACATTGGTTATATTCTGAAGTTTGTCTGCAGTAACTTGATTTAAAAAGTGGGATGCCTATGATTGACTGAAGCCTAGCTGCTGTGATTGGCTCTAACTTAGCCACTAGCTTAGAAAAACAGCCTAATGTACAATTTTGGCTTATCCATTGAAATCAAAGTGTGGGAGTATAACGGCTATTTTAGGCCAAAATAGTGTAACAGTAGAGATTGTGTTCTAATCCAAACTCCAAGACCTTGAGTCCGTGTTTACTCACTGCCCTATGCTTTTTAACTTCATAGTTTCCTCACCTATAAAATGGATATAATAATAGGATCTACCTCACAGGGTTTTTTATGAGTCTTAAATATGAAATGAGCTTAGAATAGTACCTAACAATTTGGGCACAGTGAAAATATTATTTATAGTTATAAATCTAAATTATTGTTTCTTTTGATTATATCTCTATTTCTATTCCTATTGAGTTGATAAAATAAAAGACATTGACAAGGATAATAGTGAGCTGTCACTGAGTAGTTATAGAGATAGAAAGCCCCTGTGCTTATCCAACAGGAATAAAGAATCCCGTCTACAAAGATAATCTTACAAATGTTTGTTTAATAAGGGAAATTTGCTCTCATTTTGATAAGATAAAATTTCATCAGAGCATTCTTGGCTTAGATAGTTACTATCCATTCAGGATTTATTATTCGGTCATTTGATTCCTAAATTCCCTTCTGCTCAATTTTTTCATTTCACCTTACATTAATCAGTGTTTCTCCTTTCTTTTGTACATTTTACATGTTCCAAAATTTTTTGCAAATCTCTCTCTCGTCTTAACTGAATAACTCATGTTATAGAACTACAGATTTTATTCCACCTAACTAGTTAATGGCAATATCAGAGCATGATGATTTTCTATTCATAGAATACAGAGTATAGCTGGGGCAGCTACTTCAGGAGTTTGTGCAGAGGCACCTGAGAATACTCCTTTCCTAGAACTCATTATTCAGCTAAAAAAGTACATTGTTTCCAACTTTTATTGCCAGCTACTGTTCATGATCAGAAGCTATTTTAAAACCCTTTTCTCTTTTCAGGGGGGAAGATGACATGGACACTTATTATCATAGAAATTCTAATCCAAAAGTCATTGTGTTAAGATTGATAGCCTGAAATTGATAACTGTAGAGGATTGAAATAAAACAGTAATTTGCAACTGGTCGATTAATACAAAAGAGAGCACAGTTATTTAATTAGATGTACTTTTTGAATAATAGTGGTGATTTACATTTCCTTCATTCATGCTAAGAAAATATCTATAAATACTTAAAAAAAAAAAAAAAGCAGCCTGTTGGTATTGTAACTTTGCAGCACTTTTTTCCTAATTGAGTAATACTGTTCATCAGAATAAAATGGTGTTCCTCATTAGAGTATTTGTAGTGAAGACTTTACAAATAGAAGGAACTAAGATGTGCTAATTTCAGGTTTTGTGTCAAATTTAATGCTTTCTTTAATGTGTAAAGCCATAAGCTTTTCAATTGCAAACATTCAACTAATAGCTTTTCTATCAAGAGAATTGGTTCAGAAATTCCTTCAGTAACTACTAATCTTCTTTAACTACTGGGAAAAGATTTAGTTTAACCTAATTTTGTTGTAACTTGAATATTGTGGGTTGATTCTTCATTACATCTTACTATTTTGTTCTCACTTATTGACATAATGTATTTCATATAATCTATACCTTCAGTAATAGTATTTTTTTATTTTTTATTTTTTCGTTAGGCATTAGCTATGGGAATGATGACAGAGTACTATCATTATATCTTTACCACTCTGGTAAGTAGTTTATTAAAACATAAATATAATGCTCTAAATTTTATTACTATGACTGCTAGTATAAAAATAGGTTTTGAAGTGAGAAGAAACAATGTGAATCACACTGTTGTTGTTATTCTTTATTTTTAAATAAAATCTAGAATAAATTATCAGAGAGAACTATTAACTCTTAGTGGGAAGCAGATGATTTTGAAATAATATTTCAGGTATTGACTTAAAATATTATGTTTTATTTTAAGATTGGTTTAGAGGACTTTCAGGACATAATGTATTTTTCAAATTGTTTTGCTGAGAAATCAATTCTTTAGGAAAGCAAAAATTCTTGTGTTATGTTCACTTTTTAAAATGAGTTTAATTGAAGTTGCCCTTTCAGCAGATTAAATTTTCTATCCTGTTTTGTCTATGTTTAGATTTTTCAAAAGTTAATATGCTGTAATTTTCTACTTAAATGTTACCTTTATTTTTTTCTTCACATACCCACCATAATATTTTACTTCATTACGTATGAAATCTGACATTACCCTTTTATCAAACCTACTTACTCTTAGCTCTATTTTTTTTAAATCAATATGTTGTCCCGGTTTTTCTTCTTCTGTTAAACAACTGTCTCTCTCTTTCACTAGTTCTTTACCATCCACCACCAAAATATGAGAATTTCTCTAACTTTGGACCTCTGTTCAATTTTCTTTATTCCTCCTTCAATTATTTTCTTTATTTAGAGATTTAATTATCTTTTTTTTCATTTGAAATCTATTAAATGTCCATGTATATTGTTCCTGAATTATTACATACTGTAGAAAAATTGTACTTGCTGTTTCATTAAGATCATTTCAAAATATTTAGACTTCGGGGCCAGTAGGTAGTGCAGTGGTTGAGGCACTAGACTCTCACATGGAGAACTAAGGTTTGAGTACAGGACCCAACATCTTGAAGGGCCATCTCTTTCTTCTTCTTTTTTTTTTTTTTGGCTTCTTTCTTGAATTTTTCATTCAATATTTTTTCAAAGCATAAAAGTAGTTTTTTTTTATTTCTTTTTTGAGAAGTTTTTGCTATAGGGCACTTGTGCTCGCCAGACAGACAGAGAGAGACAGAGAGACAGAAAGTGAGAAATCACCCCCCAGGGGGGATGGTCACACCGCAATCCCTTCTCCTCCATTCTCCTCTCGGGATCTTGGGCATGCACGCACACGCGACTGGCTTGAGTTTTAAGCCTCCAGGTTTGGGACGCAAACCGCGGTTGACTATGTGGCAGTCCGGCAACATAGCCATTATGCTAACTGCTGGTCCCAAAAGTAATATTTATTTGCATCATAAAACAAATTACATTCTTAAATAGTCAAGTTTGAGACTGAGAAACTCACAGGGATTCAATATGTAGTATATAACTGAAAAGTAGAAGGCTCACAGAAAACAAAATGAGCCATTCTCCTGAATGTCAAATCCTGAAAACATTTTAAAATTATTTTTCAATATTATATTTAATCACGTATATTTTTACAGTGTATAACATTTCTTTTTCCAGAATGATTACCATGCATATCAGTCAAGACAAAGACATTACTATCCACATTATCATCAAGTAGCTTTTCTTTTTTTTTCTGATTATTATTATTATCATTTTTTAAAACATTCAATCACAATACATCATTTGGCTTGCAAAGAGAATTTACCTAACAAGAAATACTTGAGACCGGTCCAGTAGAGAATACTATGCATGTTGTCATCAATGGGTGATAAACCATTTCTGTGTCCCACAAATGTCGTGCCTCTCTATTTGTTCTTGTGCTATCCTTCTCTGTACTCCTCCCCCCCAACACATATCTCTTTCCACAGTCTTCAGTATCCATAACTATTTTCACTACTTTTATACCAGAGAGATGATTTCTTACTTTTTCTGTCTCTCCAGCAAGCACACAGCCCTATAGCAAAACAAGCAAAACAACAAACTTAAGACATTCTCTCAAAAAATAAAATGAAATATTTAAAATTCAATGTATTGTCCCCTAAATTGACCCCTCTTCAAATTTCCTTAAAAACGTCCATTGTCAAAAATAGTAGGTGGCATGGTGGTTAAGACGTTGGAGTCTCATGTCTGACCATGGTTCAAGTCCTGGACCTAGTATCTTGCTTTCTCTCTTTCCCCTTCTCTCTCTGGTCAAATTTAGAAATGATAATATAAATTAAATAAGTAATTTAAAAAGTGCATTGTCTCTGACTCCTGTATCACACAAAAAAAGAAAATTTACAGAATTTCTAACCTCTATCTTCCATTGCCACGACAACAATTCTAATTTCCTTAAAGTGGTATAGATCATAGAATTCTTTTGGGCCTACTTCAGGGGAGAAAGAAGAGAAGATCAGAGAGTTTCCTTCCTGTTTCTGCAGTTTTCTCAGTTTCCCTCAGCATAAAATACTCAGTATGCCAACACACCAACATATTTTGGGGTAGCGTGCTCTGATCCTCATTATGGTTCCGTTATCATCTGTTCTGTGAAGTTTTCCCTATATAAGAATTGAAAATGGAGCTCATCCTGTGGCATAGTGGTTCAGAGAGCCAGATCCTACATGAACGTAGAGTTGAATCACAGCTATATATATATATATATATTCCTAAAATCCTGACAGAATGGAGACCAACAGGTGGTTTGGTGGTTAAGAGCCAGATCTCACATGACTAACTCTTTGGTTTGAGTCCTAGACCCGGCAACCTGAAAAGCATGCTGGGCATGTGTGCCTGTGTGCTCAAAGTCCCAAGAAGACAAGGAAGAGGGGATTGTAGTGTGGCCATCCTGCTGAGGGTTGATTTCTCTCTTTTGCTCTTTCTCTGTGCCTCCCTGTTGAGTCCACATGCCCAATGGGGTGGAAAAGTCTAAAACAAAACAAAACACCTGAAAGGATGGAGAAATGGTGGAAAAAGGATTCCACCATGACCACACCCCACTGGGATTGCTTCCCTTCAACCTGTCTCATGTCTCTCTGTGGCAAGTGCCCTCTTGGGAGGGAGAAAGAATTTAAAGTGATCTCTTTTCCTTCTGACTCCAATTGTAGTTATCATTTCCATTCCTTTAAATCCTTAGCCTATTTTACTGTGCATTGTTTATTTAGTACTTGAACGTAGCCTTTGGCTGGATTATAAAAACTGAAAAATAAAAAGCCTGAAGATTTCTTATGTTTTTTCACAACGCAGAACACAGTTTGGGTCAAGGCAACCGTGTTCTACTGAATTTTATTCCCACTATCTAGCCTGTGCAGTCATATGAGTTTGAGGCAAGCTGTACACATGGCCAATGGCATTAATATTGTCTGGGTTCTTGGGACCGGCAGGTGCTGTGGTTAAGGGCACTGGATTCTACATGGTCAGCTGCAGTTTGAGTTCTGGACATGGCAGCTTGCTTTCTCACTTTCTCTCTCTCTTCTCTCTCTCTCATCAAATTAAAATAAACAAATTAATTAAATAAAATAATTCTTAAAAAAACATAGCCTAGGTTCTCAATGTTTTCTGTAAGTTCTGAGGATGAACTGATGCCAGCTAGAGAGAAGTCTCACAAGCTACATGTTCTCATGTGACAACCAGCTTCCCTGATAGCTCTGACCTTCCACTCCAGGGAAAACTGTGGAGCAGAGCCAGAGCATTTACTCTACACCGACTAGAACAGGCAACAGAAGTAAAGTGTTTGTTATGATGAAGATGTATTAGGAAAGTAAAGGAATTATAAGGTTTCTGTAATCGAAAGGCCAGTCTTTTAAACTTTTTCCTCAGCTTTCAAGTACTTTTCATAAGATGTCGTATGTCATGACCTGCTTCTTAAAACAAAAACAAAAATGAAACTTGACAAAACAAATCGAAACAATGGCAATAATAAGTCAAGGAAGCAGGACATGGAAAAAACACATGTTAGTTTAAAGTAAAATATTAATGCATAAAGCATTAATGGCACAAAGAGGTGTGGTGTTGGTCTGTTGAAAATATTTCGTAGTTTTATCAACAGTACTGGGGAGAAATGTTCACCTATTGAAATATCCAATTTGTAAGACAAATAATAATGTGATTGAATGTATGGAAGAAAATGAAATGAAAAAAATAAATGGAAAAAATTTAAGGACAAGCTATTCTTTTTTAAAAAGAATTATTTAATATTATTATTATTATCATTATTTTTAATTTGATATAGGGCACATGCACTCACCAGAGAGAGACAAAGAAAGAACAAGAGAGAAGTAGAAAAAGAAAGCAGGCTGCCAGGTCCAGGATTTGAACTACAGTTGGCCATGTGGGAGTCCAACACCTTAACTAATACCTCACTCGCTGGGCCCAGGACAAGCTATTCTTAACATGGAGAAGAAAGATAAGCAAACTTTTTAAAAAGAATTATTTTATTAACTTCATTTATTTATTTTTAATTTTACCAGAGAGACAGAACGAGAGAGAGAGAAAGAGAGAGAGAGAGAGGAAAAGTGAGAAAGCAAGCTGCCAGGTCCCAGACTTGAACTGCAGTTCTCCATGTGGGAGTCCAGCACCCCCAACCACCACACCAACTGCTGGCCAAAAGATAAGTAAATCTTAATTGAAAGGTATAGAGGAAATTGTTTCACTGGTGGAATTAGAATATGGTAGATATGAAAGTGTTTATGTACAGTGAATATATATTTGCATTGCTAAAGCACAAGGACAATCTATTTAGTCTTGGTGATTTGTGATATTTACATCACTTGAGACACAATAGTGTTAGGCACACTAAGGGAAGCAAGAATTAAGTGATTATTTCAGTAATACATGCATTTGAATATACTCTGCTGAGAATAATACAAACAAATTTTTCTTTCAGGACCTCTTTGCTCTTGATGTAGAGCCCTATCGATACAGTGGTGTTAATATGACGGGGTTCAGAATATTAAATACAGAAAATACCCAAGTCTCTTCCATCATTGAAAAGTGGTCGATGGAACGATTGCAGGCACCTCCAAAACCCGATTCAGGTTTGCTGGATGGATTTATGACGGTATGAATACACACTTAAAGATCAGTTTGTGTGTTTCTAAATAGTATTGCATAAATGTTGTTATTTGGGTCCAAACTTCAGTTTAATTGTTGACATTAAAGGCACAGTATCAGAGCTATTATGCAAATAATTTTATTTATAATTTATTAAATCAATTTTCTATGACACATTCTTTTTCAAGTATCTTGAAAGGCATTACAACTATTCTTAAGGTACTCCAATGCAGGGATTTCTCTGAAATTAATTAATACCATATATAGAACAAATAAGAGACTGAAAATAAACATTAATACTGTAGTTATTCTCTATTTTGCCTAATAATATATGGTTACTCTTTATTATGATGGTTTCTTGTATCTGGTTTATATGAATAACTTATATTATGCAAAAATTTCCCCTCAGCTTACTTTGTAAGGCTCAAAACTAACTAACATTTATCATTTTCATTTCTAGTGTAAACCTGTAAACTGTACTAATGCAGAAATTGTAAAGGAAGAGTATGTCTTTGTACAACTTCGGTTGTTTCGACCAATGTTGCCATTGGAAATACAATGCAAGTCATATACATGATTTCAGACTTCTAATAGCTTTGTTAAAAGCATATTCCCTAAAAAAGACAAGTAAAAGAATCACTGCTATTAATTTGTTTTAAGTTATTATATCAAAAATACTTTTCTTTAAACAAACATATAATCAACATAAAAATTATAACTGAAATATATTGCATTCTTTTTTTCTACTAAGTCTTTGAAAGTTGAGGTGTGTATGACAGTACACGTATTATTCAGACCACTAATACTTCATTCAGTAGCCAGACGTGACTAATGGCTCCTGACAAGATTCTAGATTTATACTATAATATTTGAGCAAATTATAGTTGCCTAATGTATTCTTATGAAGTTTATTTTCTACAAACTAAATTATAACTACAGTTTAGAAAGTAGCTTAGCACTTGGGTAATATTTATATTTCATAGGTCATTACCACATAGTCTAATGTAGACTTTATAAACATCAACTTCCTTGTATCCTTACATGCATAAACTTTCCTTTTGGTAAGAAAAATATCCTACTAGAATATGGAAGTATCTTATATTCACACTTTTTTCCCAAAGAAATAATATGAAAGAGGGACCAGCAGTTAGCGTAATGGCTATGTGGTTGGACTCCCACGTAGTTGACCGTAGTTCGCGTCCTGGACCTGGTGGCTTAAAACTCACGCCAGGCGCATGTGTGTGCATCCCCAAGATCCCAAGAGGAGAATGGAGGAGAAGGGATTGCGGCGTGGCCATCCCCACTGGGGGGTAATTTCTCACTTTCTATCTCTCCGTCTCTCTCTGTCTGTCTGGCGAGAGCACACGCCCTATAGCAAAAACCTCTCAAAAAAAAAAAAAAAAAGAAAGAAAGAATATGAAAGAGATTTACCTCATGTTATAGCAGACCAGTTCTAATAGTTTGGTTTTAACCTAAGAATATTTGAGAATCTTTATTAGGAGAAAAACAGTTAAAAACCTTAAAAATTATAATATTTTCCTCCAAAGCTTAGCACAATTTAAATAAAATATAATCCCCCAAAAATGACTATGCCACAATCTCTTATGCTTCATTCTCCTCCTGGGATATTGGGTACACACACATGTTCCCAACATGATCTTCAAGCTATCCAATATGGGATTCCAGCTGTAGAATCAGCCATGTGGGATCTAGGCACCTTTACCTCCATTGTCATCTGCTGGCTTTGTAGACCATGTACTTTAAAATCCTTAGAAGAATTCTTAGTGCATCACTCTTCCCTTTGGTATAGTCTTGAAAAGCTTGCCTTTCTTTCTTTCTCTCTTTCTTTCTGTCATTCATTCATTCATTCATTCATTCTTTTTTTAAAAATTTGCTAGAGTGTATGTGTGCTCACCAGAGAGAGAAAGTGAAACAGCACCCACCCATGGGGATAGTCACATCATGATCTCTTTTTCTCCATTTTTCCTCTTGTGCTTTTGGGCAGGCATGCACACACGCCTGATGTGTTTTTTCAGCTGCAAGGTGTTTTTTAAGTTGCCAGGTCCTGTACTCAACTTCATAGTCAACCATGTCACCAGTTGGCCCCTTAAATGCTTTTCAAATGTAATCTTAGAAAAGAAAAAAATTAAGAGTCCACACATAAAAGAGATCATTATCCCTTTATTTCTATATTTTAATAAATATTGCAAAATGTAAAGATTTAACCAAAACTGGAAAAATGTTCATGAGAACAATTTTAAAATGAGTGGACTAGAGATAGTCTATTTGTATGAGTACTTTTAAAATAATATTGTTTATCTAAAAATGGTACAAGTAATTTATGTTATTATATTTATACATACAACAGAGAACAGAAAATATTAGGGGAGCAGACATAAAGTTTATCATTAATAAAAAGATTACTTTTCAAATGGATGCAGATTATTTTAACTTTAAATTTCTCTTTCAAAAATTGGTAATACATTTTCAAATCTTTTCGTTATATCACATTAATCCTTAATTATAAAATAGTATATGATTATATTATAAAACAACAAAATCAATCCGAGATCTGTGTTAAAATATTGGTACATTATGCCTTGCATGAGTATCCTTTTTCTTTTCCATTTAACATTTTGTAAGTATTTTTACAAGTCATTAAATGCTTAGGAAATGAAATTAGGAGACAATTTCTACCATGAATGGAGCCAGAAAATTAACAATATTTTAGTTATAAAAGAAAAAAAAAAGTAGCCTGGCATTGGAGCATTGGCAATATCCCTTTTAGTCAATTCATGAGGATTCAATGTATGTATATAATCTCTTGTTCCTTTTTTTCTATGATCCCATAAATAAATGGGACTATCAGCAATTCTCTAGTGCTTAGAGCAAGACCTATTATTATCAGTATCATAGTCATTTACCACTACGTAAGATCATAGTGCTTAGACTTTCACATCCTTTCTTTATATTTGAGCTATAATATAAAAGGACACATTGAATTGGATTCTCCAGTTTTACTGGTTGAGTTAGCATTTTAATTGACCCCTGGGTTAAATTTCTCAACTAAATGATAAGAAATTGCACTTCTGTAGTTGTAGTTTCTTCTGTGTTCTGGAATAGTCATATTAAACATTATGAACATTAGCAGCTCAGTAGATTGGTATCTTCACTTAGTATAGTTCCTACCAAAGAACCAACTTAACAAAGTGTTTTCCAAGCCTTGTCTGGTTGAGAATAGAAAGGGAGCCCAGGTTTATGTCTTTACCCACGAGAGGTTTGTTTTTATTTTTGTTTTTATCTGTTTTCTTTTTCCTCTATAATCATCAAACACTGTCAGTTCTATCTTGTATCTTTTATGGGCTATCTAGTGGTGTGATGATTGACTTTATTTTCATTGACTTTTCTAAAGATATATCTTTGTATGGTGGGCCAGCCAGTGTGTAGTGCGTAAGGTGACTAGATTCCACGTGACTGACTTCATGATTTAAGTCCTAGACCGGGCAGCTTGAAAAACATGCTAGGCATTTATGTATGCATACCCCGAATCCCTAATGGAGAAATGGAGGAAGAGGAATCATGGCATAATCATTTTCTAAGGAGGTGCTTTCTCATTTTCTTTATCCCTTTCCCTAAGATATATATGTATGTAATATAATATATGTATTATATAATTTACATTTATTATATATATTATATATACAGGTAGATAGATACTTTTCTCTTTTTTTTTCTCCTTTCCTTTTTGTTTTCTTTTCTTTTCTTTTTTTTTTTTTTTTTTAGAGATTTTTGCCTTACGGTGTGTGCATTCACCAGAGAGAGAGAGAGAGAGAGAGAGAGACAGAAACAGAGGGAAAGTGAGAATTCACCACTGAAGGTGGATAGCCATGCTACAATTAGTCCCTTTTCCATTCTCTTTCTGTGATCTTGGGCATGTAAGCACATGCGCCTGCAGTCAGCCATGTGGGAAACCAGCAACATAACTGCTACACCATCTGTGGTTCTTTTCATCCACAGAGCTACACCCTAGTTAGGAATGCAATGGTTTTTCCTCTGGGTGCTGCAATAGTGTCCTCACTGAAGTCCTACTCCCAACATCTCTATACTATAGCCCCCTCCTTTCTAGTGTCATCTTTTCAGAATTTGCTCATTTCATGATTCCTCGTCCTTTACTAGGTGACACTGGAGTTCATTTGCCAAGCCTACAAGGCCATTCGTGATCTGACTCCTGCCTATTTGCTGAGATTCATTTTTGTCTAATCACAATTCTATCAAGGAACCCCTGCACTCTCTCATCCTTGATGTGTCATTAGTCATCGACCGTTTCTGCACAGGGTACTCCCATTTTCTGAACTATTTGACTCATGGTATATTTCAATTTTCACTCTAATTTCAGGTCATCTGTTGTCTTTTATGTGAATTTTCTCTGAATCCTTTAGACATTTTATATGGGTGATCTTTTATTTACTTTATGTATAACTTCATGTTCAAACTGAACTCCAATGCTGTTTTGTTTTGTTCTGTTTTCACATCTTTTCCCAATCTCTTTTGAGAAAAGTGATAGCTCTTATTATCTTTGAAGCCTCTATAACTCAGTTAGTGTCTGGCACGAAGTAGGTGCTCATAATGAAGAAGTGACTGCTCGATTAAAAATGTATGTGTTAATTGATTATAATCATATTATATCTGTGTTCTAATTACTAGACCCTTTAATTTTCAAATATTTTCTTCAAAGCTTTTTTTATTTACCTGCTTGTACTTTATTATCAAAATAGCTAGTGATTTGGAAAATGCAATTAAGCTAGTCTCAATTTATTTGTTAGGAAAAAATGCCTTAAAAGGAAAAAGCTTAGAAACATTTTTGATTAACGAGTGAAAGTTTAGTGAGTTAGAAGAGTAGTTCCCATCCCTTTTTGTAAAGGTAACTGTTTTTAAGAGAGGGGAGTCTTTAAATTCTATTGCCTCCTAACAATTATTTCTTAATTAAACAGATCACTCCTGGTGGTTTGTCTTTCATTATTTTATTATCTTTTTGTTTTTTGGAGAGGTTTTTGCTATAGGCTGCATGCGCTTGCCAGAAAGATGGAGAGAGACAGAGAGATAGTGAGAAATCACCCCCCAGGGGGAGGATGGCCACACCGCAGTCCCTTCTCTATTCTCCTCTCGGGATCTCGGGAACGCACACACATGCACCTGGCGTGAGTTTAAGCCACCGGGTCTGGGACTCGAACCACAGTCGGCTACATGGGAGTACAGCAACATAGCCATTATGCTAACTGCTGGTCCCTCATTATTTTATTATCTTAAACTAAAGATCAAAACAATATATAAATAAATAAGTAACTCATAGCAGCGAGTTAGCTCATGCACTAAGGGCACATGTGACTGGTCTGCTGCAACACAAAGATTGTTTTTGTTTGTTTTTAATTTGTTAGAAGGCATGTACACTTGCTGGAGAAAGCTGGAGAGAGAGGGAAGAAGAGTAAGAGAACACTCTCCATGGAGGATGGTCACATGGCAATCTCTTCTCCTCCATTTTTCCTTTGGGCAGTCATGCTTACATGTCCAGCATGTTTTTTGAGTAACTGCATCCGAGACTGGAACCATAGAGCCATCTATGCGTCCAGTCACCTTAAACACCACACTACTGGCGGCTTACTATGCAAAGATTTACCTTCAGAAAAGTTAATGAAAATAGAGTGATGAAGAAATAGACATGACTAGGGACCAGCAGCTAGCATAATGGCTATGTTGCTGGACTCCCACGTAGTTGACCGGGGTTTGCGTCCCGGACCCGGTGGCTTAAACTCACGCCAGGCACGTGTGCATGCGTGCCCAAGATCCCGAGAGAAGAATGGAGGAGAAGGGATTGCAGCGTGGCCATCCCCCCTGGGGGGTGATTTCTCGCTTTCTATCTCTCTGTCTTTCTCTCTCTCTCTCTGGCGAGCGCACGTGCCCTATAGCAAAAACCTCTTAAAAAAAAAAAAAAGAAATAGACATGACTAAGTAGGCTTTAATTCATGACTAGAACTATAAGCATGCCCTTGCTTTGTCTGTCTTAATTAATTGAGGGTATTGTTTGTTTATTTTTTAGATTTGCCAGAGTGTATGTGTCTTTACCAGAGAGAGACAGAGTACAAGAGAGGGAAAGTGAGAAAGTATATCCTGTGGGGCTTGGTCATACTGCAATCATCTCTTCCTTTCTCCCTCCTTTCAAGACTTTGAGCACACACACACACGTACCCAGCATGTTTCTCAAACCTCAAAACCATGTAGATGGCTATGTGGGATCCATCCACCTTCATCACCACACTGCTGGCTGGCCCAATTGTAGTTGTTTTACTTCAACTCAATTGAAGTGAGAATAAATATAAGGGTGTGCCAGATAATGGGCCAAACTAACCATTTTTAATCAATGAAGGCATTTTGAAAAAGTTGGCTTTATTTCATAATAAACTGAAACACCAGAAAAAAGGATGAAAAGTATAATAACAAAAGAATAAATTAATTACCATGTTTTAAATCAATTTTAATTGTATGTTGTATATGACACTTAAGATTTGATATCAGGCAGTCAGGATTTAATGAAAATAATACCTCCATTTTTTCACAGAACGTAGGGAATTGACAGAATCAGAAGATAGTGAATATCTTTCCAGTCACATCTCAGTTTTTGTTGGCACAAAATTACTTTCAAACTTGGTTGACTATTTCCCAATTTTGTGTTTCTTTGATCTCATTTGTTATCTTCCTTCAAATTGTTGAAAAAATTGCTCGTATTTCATGATATCTTGTGAAAACAGGAGGCAGATGTATTTATCAGAGGTTTTACATAACTTAACTTCTTAGATTTTTGTAGAGAAATGTGTAGCATTTCACAAAATTTATTAACATAAATTTTATAACTGCTAGTTTTATTCTCATTGTTACTACAGAATAAATAATTTGGAGTCCATAATGTAATCAAATGTGGCAGAAATATTTGTCTAAGATATTTCACAGTATGTAATGAATTTCTTCATTTTATATTTCTATTAATCTGTGATACACTAAATTGCAAGTTAAATCTAAAGCCAAATAATTGAGAAGAGCTTAAAAACCTCCATTGTTTTATTAATATAGAAACTTCAATCTAATTGTCTTTGCTCATTGACAGATTAAATAATCAACATGTTTCTAAAGCTGATAAAGAAATAGAATTTCTATTTTAGGTAATTATTCCTGAAACATGAAAAATGGCAGTTGCAGTACAGTATTATCTTCATAGTCATGAAATAAATGTCATTTTTTAGGTTAATTTTGAAACTAAAAACTTCCTTTTTACATGGAGAAAGGAAGGCTAAATTAAGAGTCTTTTTTTTTTCTACCCCAAAAAACAAAATTTATCTTCAGTAACTTTGACATAAGATCATGCAGTACAAACTTATAAAGGATAAGTAAATTTCTGCTGACAATTTTCATTAGCTTCTTTTAGCTTCTTTTTCTATGTTTAGAAGTGTAAGGAAGGAAAACTATTTTTTCTCTACCCCTATTCAATTCATTGGCTGGGGTCTTGTAAATTTTTCTTTGATTAGTTTAAAAAAAAAACATAGAAATTATTAGTAGGTTTACCATACATACACACCCGAAAACCCACAGAGATGAATAACTCAAAGGCATACTTGACACTGGGGCTCCTATAACATCTTAATGGAGAACAATAATTTGTAGAAAAGTGACAAGAATGGGGGCAGGTCCAGATTCTAATGTCATCTCAGATGATGACCTGCTCTTGCTGATAAAAGGGGGAGAGCAGATAGTTTGTCTTGTTTCTACTTTATTTCAATTGCTATCAACTCAAAATAATCCAGATAGTCTAAGGAAAAGAGATAATGAATGAATATATTAAAATATTGGAAATTTACCTGGCTAATTATAAGATATATAGTTGGGGCCAGTAGGTGGCAGTGGTTAAGGTGCTGGGCTCCCACGTGGCTGACTAGGATTCAACACCAGACTCAGCAGCTTGAAACCCACACTGAACACCTGTGCATGTATGCATGCATGCTTAGGATTTCAAGAGGAGAGAGGAGGAGAAGGATGTTGGCATGGCCATCCCTCCTTGGGGAGTGATTTCTCATTTTCTGTCTTTCTCTGTTTCTCTAGAAAGTTCACATGCCCTATAGCAAAAATTCTCTCTCTCAAAATAAGATATATTATTTTTAAACATCTGTGCCTTATAAATTTGACACGAAGTTTGATACAGTACATACAATTTAATTAATGGATTTATTATTTTAGCATCCTTTATTATCTCATACACTCATTAACACAGTAATAAATACTTGGCTAGATGGAGTGGTCTTGAATAGATAATTGACGTGGAAATCTTAAAACAGTTTTATAAAGAATCTATTTATAACTTAAATCTATAAGTCTTCATAAAAAATGAACCCAAGCACAATGATTTGAAATGTGTTATTAGAATGATCTATTCCTACTTAACAGGTATTTAAGTCTAGTTAGAAGTTTATGAAAATGGTATGCTCCTTTTATTTCTTCTCAATGTCAGATAATTTGTTTTTTAGGTGAAGTAGATAGCTTGTTAGACACAGAACTAAAGGATGGATTGCTGCTTAGAACTTTTATACCTGTTTCAGAAGATTGTTAAATTTACTCCATTTCAATCTTAGAGCTAGAGCTTTGTAATCAGAATCAGCAGACTATTAAAACCATGGTCCACTCATTAATTCCTTTGTAAATTTCTGCTTTTTAACATTTCTGAGTCTTGGTTCCCTTATCCAATAGAAATTGTAATGTCACTGTGAAATGGAATCCATAAATTTATATTGCTCAAAGACAGTCCTATGAGCCAGAGTATATCCTCTATAAATGGAACGCATTTACTTCAAGGCATGCCATTTCTACATTTTAGTACAAGTGCTGTTTCTCTTCAGAGTAAAGTAAAGCATTCTCAAAGTCTTTTGATGCCCTGTTTATAAAATTGTGACAACTGAATAAGATAGCAACCATATAAATGTGTAAATAGTATTTTTTTTCAATCTAAGAGTAAGTGTTTACTTACTTTAATGCTCTGGATAAGATTAAGTGAAAGAATGACCATAAATTATAGCTAGTTTTGATATCAAATTGTTGATGTTCATTTCATGAGGCAGGTATCTGAATAATTATATTTACATAGAAAGACAATTTCTAAAATGTATAGCCTATTCAGCTTTGTGATGTAAAGGCCTAAGAAATGGTCAAGGATCTACTCTAATGCATTTATTTCCATGATATGCTTGGCCAATAGTCTTTAAATTCACATTAATAAATCAAAAGAATATTTCATACAAAATGAAATGAAGAGTTTTAGGGTGAATTTGCCTAAGGGATATTAGGAATTCTCTTGCTTTATTATGCACAGAGGAAATATTATGTTGATCTTTCATTTGCCTTTCTAAAAGGACTCATAAATATTTTATTCATTAATCTTCAGAATACCCTGTGACCAAATTGAACCAGAAGGGAAAAGTAAAGTTATTAAACAGAATCAGATGTTGAAATGGTACCAAATCAATTCTTCATGAAAATTATTATTCATTCATTCATTCCCCAAATATTTATCAGACACCTACTATATGCAGTGTTAGTATTAGACCATGTAGAGGATAAGAAAAGAAATATGTGTGTGTGTGTGTTGGGGGGGGTGTCTGCATCTAAAGAATTATCTATTTAGTGAGGAAAGTAAAACATAACCTTAAGGTAATATGGAATGTATATAGAAAATATTGTGCTTAGATAGGATTTTACATACTTTTTTGTTTAGATATAAATACACAGAAAGATACAGCTTAAGAATGTTACATACCCACATTAACAGGAGGAAAAATTATTTTCTTTTATAGTTCCCCCACTGGACTTCATTAAGCATCTACCTTCCTGTGATAAGTCCAAGAAACACAAAAACTTGATCAGATTAATCAGGTTGGTTGATAGGACTTCAGGCTCCATTGTAGGATGTTTAATTCAGATGTGTCCTGTTCAGGTTAGGGAATTTCATAGCTCTCTTTGTAGTTTCCTTGACCATTTTGTAAATTTTCCCACTTTCTCTCCAATAACTTTCAAGCCCTTTGATAGGAACGGAACAAAGAATAGTTTGTGCAAAACCAGACACAAGGTTGCGATGGTCACCAGAGGGATGGTGCAGAGGTCTCTTTGACCTACTTATTTCAAAGAAAAAGGAAAATAGAGTCACTCAATGGAGTTCCTCATAAGAAAACCTAGACCAAACACAAGTTTGTTTCTTTTGTCATAGATCTAATATAATGACATTATTTCAGCATCATGAAGTACTGACACACTCACTAGAAATGTTATAAGAATTTGATAGTTTGGTATGATTGGGAAAAGAATTTTGGAGGAAGTAGTGCTTGAGCTGGATCTTCAAAATGAATTCAGGTACAAATAGCATTATACTAAGAACAGAACAGAGCAGGAAGGTCTTGGACGAATATAATGGAAAGCTATTTAAGGTTTTAGAGTAAGAGAGTACAATAAAAGTAATAGTTATCATTTACCACTCTTGGCTAAATATTATGCCATTTGTTGCAGTTGCATGCAAATATGGTTACCTTCTAATAATTTCACAAAAATGCTGTAATATGAGCCTTATTCTCACTTTAAAAATGATAGAACTGAGGTTCAGATATATTTAGTATGTGGTCTAAGGACATTCATCAGGGAAGGTGGAGGCTGAATATTAAGTTCAGGCCCTTTGAATTTGATAACTTCACCCTGCTCCTAGGACGGTTCGTCTGGCTGCTCTTTGCACATTTGTTGGATGCATTCCAGCAAGGGGCAGAAAGTTGTAATTTTAGTGTCATGTGGACATGTACAGAGCAGAGGAGGCACAAATGAATATATAGGAAGAGATTTTGAAGTAGTTAAGAAGAACAGAGAGGAAAAAGAGGCCCCTTAGTCTTTCTCATTTAGGTTACTGGCAGGATTGTATGTTTTAGGAGAAATGTTCCTGGGACCAGCAGGTCATGTGGTGGTTAAGGTGATCAACTCCCATGGCGACTATAGTTCAAGGCACAGATCTGGCGGCTTGCTTTCTCACTTTCCCTCTTTTTCTCTGTCTATCGCTCTCTGGTGGGCACACGTACCCTACAGCAAATTAAATAATAACAATAATAATAAAATAATAATAATAGGGACCTGCAGATGGCATAATGTTTACATTGCTGGACTCCAACTTAGTCGACCAGGGTTCAAGTTCTGGACCCAGGGGCCTAAAACTTACACTGAGCATGTGTGCGTGCATGTCCAAGATCCTGAGAGGAGAATGGAGGAGCAGGGATTGCAGCATGGCCATCCTCCTAGGGAGTGATTTCTCACTTTCTGTCTCTCTTTGTCTCTCCAGTGAGTGCACACACCCTATGGCAAAAATCTCTCTAAAAATAAATAAATAAATAAAATAATAATAAAGAAAATTTTAAAAAAGAAATAATGCTGTCTGGAGGACCAAGTAGCTTGGAAAGGAGATGGTACTGAATGGAGATATAAAAAAATTGAGATGATGGTAATATCTAATGAAAGAAGGGTCTAGCAGAGAGTTGGGAGTGAGAATATTGTTTCTCATTGCAATAATTTTGGTTTTTGTTTTCAGATTTTTGTTTATTAACTTCAGAAATGGTGAAAACATCCCAGACTTTAATGTGAATATATTTACAACTCTTCGTATGAAAAGACTTAGTCAAACTTAGTCAAACCATTTGGCCACCTACACTAAACAATCCCCTGAAAGTGAAAGTGTTTAAGTAGTGCTGAGTAACAGTTAAAAGAATTAATGCACACACCTCATAGCTGCCCAGCAGCTTAAAGAACATGCCAGGTATACACAGTGCCCCAGATCTCAACAGGATGCAGAAATGGAGAACGGATTACAGTGTGACCACACCCCACTTTGAGTACTTTCTCTTTTTGTCTCTGTCTGTCTCTCTCTTTGGAGAACACACACCCATTGATAATTTTAACAAGTAGTATTTCTTTCATGCTAGCTTGTGTTTATGCTTACTTTGTTAATTATATAATTCAATTAAACATTGCATAAAATCTTGAAATAATAAAACAAAATATAGGACTATTTCTATGAAAATTAAAATGATTGCATTGGAAAAAATGATAAACATGAGCTATTTAATTTTTAAAAATTTAAGTGTAAGCAAGACAATTTTAAAATGTAGATTCTATACATTGACAGCTCTTCAAGTGTCTCTTCATTTTCATTTCACTTAATAGAAACTGAAGCTGGGGTTGGCAGGTGATGTGGTGGTTTGGGGCACTAGACTCCCACATGGTTGACTATGGTTCAAGTCCCAGACCTGGTAACTTGCCTTGTTGCTTTCCCTTTCTCTCTGTCGGCTCAAATAGAAAACTGTAACACAATAATAACAAATTAAATTAAATTAAAATAATTCCTTAATAAAAGAAAAAGAAACTAAAGCTGAAAATCATGGATAATCCATCTTGTTTGGGACTTCTGAAAAATAGGAGAAGAATTCTAATCAACAGACTCATAAAAAAGATCTTGTCTCTACATCAGTGTATATATAGGAATAAATTTAGCTAGCTGTCTCATTTTAAAATAAAATTTTACATTATATATATTTTAACAAACCATCTTTTTTAACTGATGACATATTAGCTTTGATTGCTTTAGAAAAGAGATCAACCATGCATTTATTTGCATTAAATTAATTGTACCTTTGTATATATTTTATTATAAATAGGAGCTTATGGTATACAGGTTGCCTGTTTTCTTTCTTTAAAAAGTGAATTATTTATTTAATCATATTTATCATTGTTATTATTTTATTTTTATAATACTTATTTTATTTAACTTTATGAATAAATTATTATTATTATTTTTTATTTGACCCGAGAAAGACAGAAAGAGATTGAGAAAGCAAGTTGCCAAGTCCGAGACTCCAACCATGGTTAGCCATGTGGGAGTCCAGGTCTTTAACCACCACACTACCTACTGGTCCCTCATTCTTCTTATTTTTAAATTGACCAGAGAGAGAGAGAGAGAGAGAGACAGTAAGAAAGCAAATCACCAGGTTTGGAACTTGAATCATGGTTGACCGTGTGAGAGTCCAGTGCCCTAACCACCATGTAACCTGCTAGCCCAAGCCTAATGTTTTCTTAATGTTAACCTAAAATTGATTTAAAATTTCCTGTGTATCAATCACTGTTCTTGGAATATAGTGGTAAATTAGATGAAGCTAGAAGTTATTCTACACTTAGCAAATGAAAGCTAAATGGAAGAAAATACGTTAGAGTAAGAGCATAGAAAGTGATTAGAAGTGAGGAGAACTTTACCAAGAGTTGTGGGTCGTGGTAACCTCTGAGATAAACCTTAAATGATGAGAATTGGGTAGCCATACAAAGATCTGTCAGAAGACTATCCTAGGCAGAAGGAACAAATTCAAACTCCTTGAAATGGAAACAAGCAAGGTGTGTTTGAAGGAAAGAAATAAATAACTTAGTAGACTGGTGATTTACCTTTCTTTTATGAATTTGGAGTGAGAAAAAAATCACAGATACCCTTTTGATACATTATATTTGAATTATCTCTTAGTTGTCCAAGTGGAAATATTTTATTTATTCCTGAATACCTTGTGCATTTAACAGTATCTAGTACATAATAGATATCCAATCAATATTTGTCAAATGAGAAAATGAATTATTTTGACAATGACCATTTTGAGATGGTTAATGTTTTTTGAGTTGGAAACCTGGGTGGAAAGTCATGATTGGAGTATAGTTGTGAGTCAGCAGCACGTAGATAACCAAAGAACTGTGTAAAATTGTGCAGGGACTCAGTGGGACCAGGGAAGAGGCGTGATATGGAATGATCTTAAAAATAAAAAGGACTGAGGCCAGCAGATAGCGTAATGGCTATGTCGCTGAACTCCCATGTAGTGGACTGCGGTTGGAGCCCTGGACCCAGTGGCTTAAACTCATGCCTGGCATGTGTACGTGTATGTCCAAGATCCCAAAAGGAGAATAGAGAAGAAGAGATTGCAGCATGGTCATCCCCCCTGGGGGGTGATTTCTCACTTTCTATCTGTCTCTCTCTGTCTTTCTGGTGAGTGCATGTATTCTATAGCAATAAATAAATAAATAAATAAATAAATAAATAAATAAAAATTAAAAAATAAAAAGGGATCAGAAAGTGATGCAGTAGTAAAATATGGTCCTCTGTGAGGCTGACCCACATGCCCATTATCAGGAGCTGGCTGAGGTTGGGGGGTGGGGGAGAGGCATGGCATCAAGATATTGTTGGAGATGCTTTGTCTCTATCTCTTTGATTCTCTCATTCATAGAAGAAATAAAGAAATAAACTTTAAAAAATAAAATGAAGAAGAAAAAGAAAACTAAAGGCAATTGAAGAGAATTATGCAGTAAGATTACAGGAAACAAGCTAAGGAATTTCAGTGAAGCCTAGAGAAGAAAGTGTTTTGAGGAGGATGGTTGGTCAGTTATGTGAAATCATGCTTCTAACACTGCTCAAGTATGGTAAGGTTATGTAAAATAACTGATCATTTGGATTTTACAATATGGAGTAGTTAGTGATTTCTCTTTCTTTCTTTCTTTTTTTTTTTTTTTTTTTTTTTGATTTAGGGCATGGTCCTCACTGGAGAGAGACAGACAGTGAGAGGGAAAGAATGAGAATTGGGTAGCCATGCCCACTGGGGGAACAGACACACCACAATCGCTTCTCCATTCTCCTTAGGATCATGGGCATACATGAACACGTGTCAGACTGGCAGGGTATTGCGTTATCATCACATCACTGTCTGATCCCCATGAAGCTATTCTGAATGGTGAATAAAGATTATAGCTAAAGCAAGGGTGGTCATATAAGTTACTATTCAAAGTCAGTTATTTTTGAGAGTGGAAGATGACATTATTAACTATTATACTATGCTAGGCAGGAATGACCTTCAACCTAAAATAAATGTGCCACTCTACCACTTTGTTGAGGGCTAAAATGAAGTCAAGACAACATAAATGGAAACATAGCTATGGACCTATGCTTTGATTTTTTTTTTTTTTTTTGCTTTGTTTTTGTTTTAGAGGTGTTTGCCTTAGGGCACATGTGTTTGCTAGGAAGAGACAGACAGAGGCAGTCAGAGGGAAGGTGAGAAATCACCCCCTCGGGTGGATGGCCACACTGCAATCCCTGCTCCACCACCATTCTCTTTCTCAGATCTTGGAAACACACACACACATGCACCTGGCATAATTTTCAAGTCACTTGGTCTGGGACCTGAACTGCCATCAACTATGTGGGAGCCCAGTGATAGAACTGCTATACCATCTGCTGGCCCCATTAGTGGTTTCAGTAGAATGTGTTTTGATTGAATGATGTGGATAAATATGAAACTGTGTTGGATTGAAGGAATGTGAAGTGAGAAAGTAGAGACATTAGCTATTTTCAGAGATTTCAATTTGGGGTATTAGAAAAGTGCATTCTAATAAGTGTATGAAGTCAAATGAAGTTTTTGTTTTGTTTTGGAGAGGGTGAGATAGTTATTAAGGCATGATTTATGCTGATATGAATATTCCAGAAGGTATGGAAAACAATTTATGATGTAGGAAATATTGAAGACATTTGCAAAGCTGAAGTCACAGAAGGGACACTTGGAAGGAGCTAGTCTTAGCAGGAATTCGGTTTTCCCATTGTCAATGAAGAGAAGGAGAGTGGAGGAATTCAAGTGAAGATGGGGTGGTAGATTTGGGCTGGACAGATAGTGTTTTTTTTTATTTCCTTCACCTTATTAATGAAATGTGAAGTGAATATATTAGCTAGAATAGAGTTGAGTAGGGAGAAAAATTTATAAGGTTTAAGAAGAGACTATAGAAATAAAATAGTCTTTTTGGAAAGCAAGAAAGGGAGTATGCTAGACAGACATAGAACAGTGTTCTAGGGAGATATAGTTCTGTGTTAAGCGACCCATGTGGGATTTGGGTCATAAATCTTAAATGAATCCATTTAGCAGCCTCCTGATACTCAGGGAAGCGCAGTGCCAACAAGTAGTTGCATTTAACCTATTTAATTTTTCTAAGTGACCATGATGAAGAATAGAGGGATGAATGTTGTAGGCATTAATAAGCAAAAGATTGCAATACCAAATCACAGAAGTTAGACAAGATGTGAGGGAATACGTGAGGAGGTATTAGATAGACAGTAAAGATGTGGATTGAGGATCTCCATGAGGCTAAGAAGTGAGTGGAATAGGGCCACGTAAGTCATTAGACTTGGAAGTTAGGGGACTACAGTCAAAGTGAATTATATGCAAAATAATTCCTTGGTTAAATATAGATACAATTAAAATTTTAGTAGGTAATTCTAGATTATCTTCCACAATTGCTATTAATAATTTACACTCTCTCCTCCAAAAGTAACCCACACTGCTTGTCACTATGTTTTTAAATCAATAATTCTTAGAAAGTTATTTTTAACTGCTTTAACAATTTATATATACAATTTAATCTTTCTGTCATTTGACGTATTTTTCTTTTTTCAGAACATAGTCTGCCTTCTCATCTCCCCAAAAGCCCATGTAGTGAAGAAAATGGTAATAAAGGAGTTTATATTAATAAAGCAAACTGTATAGAATTTTTAATGCCAAACATCTGATATTTTATAATACATAGCTTTACTACACATCAGATACTAAGGGTCCAAACTATGCAAGAGAATACTGAGTTTTTTTAACCTTCATTTAAAAACTATTATGATTCCTCCAGCAACTAGAATTAATCTATGAACAACTAAAATACTTATAAATTGGCCTTTATTTCATATACAAATGAAGGTTAAAGTACGGATTTCGAGGAATTCTGTCCCATTCTGAGCATGCATGTTATAAATTTTTTAAACTCAGGCTACCTTTCTTCTAAGTTGGTTTTTAATTTGCAAGCAAGATCTTGACAATAAAAAGTATAACATCACCTGAAAAAATTTTTTTGAGAAGTATAGTCTGGACTTGCTTAGCTGTAAATAGTGCATCTCAATTCATTTTTGCTTGTTTTTTACTATAGCCTATATAGTATTTTTTAAATATCAAACATACAAAAACTTCTTTGAAAATGCAAAGAATTTTCTATATTTATTATTAAAATGGAAGTATATGCCATTACTTACCCTCCCATCATTAAGTTAGATACATATGAACTGACCTTATAATTGAGTATTGTCCATAACTGGTAACATATATTGTTAGGAAATTTTCTTTTAATGTCCATCACTTTTCCTAAGATGGCAGTTTCATTCTAGAGGGAGTAGGAATACCTCTGGGACACTCTACATGTTTCAAAGGGTAGCCGAATCAAAAGGAAACATGAAGTTAGGAAGAATGTATCAAATATTATGTAAATAAAACTAATGACAATTAATGCAACTAAATCTGCTGTTTTAACATGCTACCAATGTAGGACAGCAATCATTTATAATTGCCACCAAATGACAATGTTAACTGTGGCAAAAATATTTTGCATACCAATTTCCCATCCACATTAATATTTCAAAACTTTTAAATGTTGGGCACCAGCAGCTAGTGTAATATCTATGTTGCTGGGCTCCCATGTAGTTGACCGCAGTTTGAGTCCTGGACCTGGTGGCTTAAACTCACGCAGGGCGCATGTGCGTGCATGCCCAAGATCCTGAGAGGAGAATGGAGGAGAAGGGATTGCGGCCATCTCCCCTGGGGGGTGATTTCTCGCTTTCTATCTCTCTGTCTCTTTCTTTCCGGTGAGCGCATGTGCCCTATAGCAAAAACCTCTAAACAAAACAAAACAAAAAACAAAACTTTTAAATGTTGAATATACAGCTCTTTAAACTGCATTATCCCTATTTCTTTAATAAACTATTTAAAATAAGTTATTTAATAAGTATAATAACAAAAAATAAATAAATAATGTTAGAAAATATGGAAGGAAACCTATAGAATTCTGATCTTACTAGTTTTATATTCAGTATTTTGCCTTTTTCGAACTGTAGCCACAAGAACATAGCTGGGCAGAATATCTTTCTGTGATCTTTAGTAATTCTGTATTGCCCCCCCAAATGACTCAGCTATGAATCAATTTATGTGCTTCAGGCTTTGATTTTTCTTTATTAATTCAGAGATGAACACTGTGAGGACATCACCCAGAGAGATGTATCATCAAGTCTCCTGTGAAAACTAATTTTCTTGTCTTTGTTCGACCAATTATATTGCTCTGCATATGATAGTTTTAAAAATAGCTAAACATTTAAATATATTAGAGAATATTAATCAGAGTATGATTAAAATTAAATTTGAGTAGTTACCACTACCCTCTAAAAAAGTATGATACCACCCCATGATATATCTGGTGGCATATTTGTTATTCAAAATATTACATTTTCATTTTATTGTGTATTTGCAAATGTATATAGATACGATGCAAGACATTGTTTACTTTTGAATTTTATAGTTAAAATGTATGCTAAATATTGTGTCCATTTTTGTCCTCCATGATGCTAGCACTAAAATAAGATTAAATATGCAACAGATTTATTGGCAGATATGTCTATGAAAACTTTTTATTTTTTTTGGAGAGGTTTTTGCTGCAGGGTACATGCGCTCGCCAGACAGAGAGAGACATAGAGACAGAAAGCGAGAAATCACCCCCCCCAGGGGGGATGGCCACGCCGCAATCCCTTCTCCATTCTCCTCTCGGGATCTTGGGCACGTACACACACAGGCCCAGCGTGAATTTAAGCCACCGGGTCTGGGACTCGAACTATGGTCAACTATGTGGGAGTCCAGCGACATAGCCATTACACTAACTGCTGGTCCCATGTCTATGAAAACTTAAGAACAAGAATTTAAAATAAGCAGAGGGGACCAGCAGTTGGCATAATGGATATGTTACTAGACTCCTGTGTAGTCAACTGTGGTTCGAGTCCTGGACCCAGTGACTTAAACTCACGCTGGGGGTGTGTGCATGTGTACCCAAGATCCCAAGAGGAGAATGGAGGAGAAGGGATTGCGGTGTGGCCATCCACCCCAGGGGGAGATTTCTCGTTTTCTCTCTCTCTGTCTCTCTCTGTCTTTCTGTTGAGTGCACATGCTCTATAGCAAAAACACCCCCGCCCCAAGATAAATAAATAAATAAATAAGCAGAGAGTTTGTGGGCCAAGATGCAGGTATGAAACTGTGAAAGGAGAGAGGGAAGACAAAATTAGATAGGAAGAGCCTCAGACCACAATACTAGCCTAGTCATAGTGGAATGTGTGGGACACTGCTGCCTGGCAGGCTGAAGCCATATGGGAGGCCCAATGTGAGTCCCAGCCCACTCTTAAAAACCTGATGAGATGGTGCACACCTATAGTCCAAGCTGGGGCAGGAAAAGATGAGCTCAGGTCAGTGGGGGCAACAAACCAAGATCCTATCTCAAAGAGCCAGGCATGGTGGTGTGTGACTGTAATCCCAGCTAATTTGGAGGCTAAGGGAGGAGGATTGCCACAAGGCGGGACCCTGTCTAAAACACAACACATACACCAAAGCATACCACATAAGAAGGAGGAGGACGAAGAGGAGGGGGAGAAGAAGGAGGAGAGGGAGAAAGGGAGGGAGGGAGAAAGGATAAAAGGAATGAATGAAGGAAGGAAGAAACAAGGGGAAAAAAAGAAAGATGAAAGAAAGTATAAAGGAAGAAAAAAAAAAAAATCTTAGCCAGGCCAGTAGGGAATCAGAGAACTGCTCATTAGACTAATTTGGCATTGGGCAGGAATGGTCTGGTTCTAGTAAGACTGCCAATCTCAGTTGTTGGCTGGAAGCAGCTTAAAGTATGGCCTGCCTGCTGAACACAGTGGCATATGCAGAAGTGCAGAATCTGCAAGTTGTCCGTCAGTTATGTTTCCTGCAACAGTTTGTCTTTAAGGAATATTTGAGCAGAACCATTAAATAATATATTTTGGGCCTTTTAGTGGAGTTGAGTGGATATAGATTTTCTTTATTTTGTAAATTAATTTGCCTTCCTCTAATGCCTTATCGGGTTTGACAGGTGAGAGACTGAGCAGATGAATTGTAGCTGCATCATAGCCTCTGGATTGAAAAAGAAAAAAAAAAAAGCCTAAATAAAAAATCTCAATCTAAAAACATGTCCTGATTATAGGACAGTATAGGCTTATGCATGTTTGCAAATGCTTAAGCGGGTATTTTAATTTGACTCCACAATATTATTAACAAAATTCATTCAAAGTTGTAAAATGTTTATGTTTCAATGAAAATAAAAACAGTGTTCAAGTAAAGAGGGCGAGAAACCCACAACAAGAATAGAATAGAATACAACCAGAAAACAAGGTATATAGATTTAGTAATTAAGTTAGTTGTGAATAGACAAATGACCTACACATATATTGCATATATTTTAAAAAACAAAACTGTGATTGTATAGTCATCTTGAAAGTAAAACTCTACAGAGGAAGGAAAGAATGAATTGACACTTATATTCTGTGAGCTCTGAAAGGTGCTTAGCTTACTTTACCTTAGTTAATCATAATTTAGTCTTTGAAATAGCAAAGACTCCAGGATCTCTCAGTATTTCTCAGATGATATTTTATTGTTGTTATTTTTGAATTAGTTACCACTGATCAATAGTTAGTGTCGATTGTGTAAGAGACATTGTGCTGTATATTGCTATTGAGGAGAAGAAAAAAGTCAGGTATTATTGCTTCCCTTGTTAGTTAAAATTTTATTCATTTATGTCATAAACAAAATGAATATGTATTTTCCAATTGCTCTTCTGGGCACTTGGGATATTATAGTAACTAAACAAAAAAAAATTAATAAATATAATACACAAGTCCTAAAGTCAACTGGCTAATAGCTATGCAATTTATCTTTGTAGATAAAATATTTTATTCTATAGGAATACTACTGAATTCATTAATAAAGTACACTGTAGACTCTATAATACACGGTTCAATTTGAGATACAGAATATTGAAAAGAAAATTACTAGTTCTTTGAAGAATTCCATTGTTTTAAAAATGGAAATCATTATCAATTACATGTTTTATTTAGTTACATCTTTATATCTAATCAGTTGATTTTTTTCTTATATGCCTTATTATTTTAAGAAGTTAAAATGTTGTATAAAGTTAGAAAATATAACTCTTCAAAGATGCTTCTGTTAGTGATTTTCTATATAGTCTTCTATAATTTTTAGTGAGTAAATGCATCTACACATATACCTTAACATGAATTTAATTTTATGCCCATTTTCACTTTTCTCTAATTTACCTTATATATTTAAATTACTACAGAGAATCCAATGTATAAGAATATATCAATTTGCTGATATTTAGGTTATTTTCTATTATTTAACAAATAATCCCAGAAAAAATATGCTTTTATATTTACAAATCTACCTAATTTATTAATTATATTTAGAATAAATTATTTCTAAAGAAGCTTACTTATTTACATTTTTCATGAGTATGAGGGTCAGAGAGAAAGGGAGACATTTTTAACAGGGACTCAAACTGTGATCCTCTGCCTAGCCTTCCCATCCAGTCTGGTCACAAACTATTTTCCAGTTATACAGAAAAAGTAATACTTTTTAAATTAAAGGAAAGGAAATTTCCATGACATAAATAGATAGCTAAACTCGGGTGTCATTCCCCTGTCTGAATAACTGTGCTCTGCAAGGTCTAGGTATTTAAGCTTATGGTTGTAGTAGTGACTACATTGCAGGATTCAAACCTGTTTCTGATTTCTGGCTCGCTTCTTATCTCTTAGCTCCAGGTTTTGGCATAGACCTAGGATGGCTCAGAATCATCTTCTATTTCTGTGGGATAGAAGGCTAAGGATTCTTGCCATTAATGTTCAGCTTTCTCTCAAAGGAATTTGCCTAGGCTGCTGAAATACACAGAATTTGTTCTGGATGGAAAGGCTCCTCTGATTGTGTCCATTCAGAGATGTTCTGGGTTTATCCCTAGCTCTAGGGATCACAGAATGAGAGGCAAAATCTATAAAACATTCATCCCTGCCACTGTCAGAGATGGTTGGTCATTGGTAGAATTGATCAAGGTGACATTTACTGTATTTTAAGTACAAGAAAAGCCCACTAGTAATTCCTCATTGCGAAATTTTCTCAAAATGCGTGATAAATGCCATCTCCTGAGATGATATGACAGTAGCTGAGTAAGAGGAAATAAATGTAAAATGAGAGAGCAGAGGATTTGAAATCAGAGACCTGCATTCTAGTCCTGGCTTTGCTACTTACCAGCTGCAGGTTTTTGGAATTGTGACGTATATCTCTGTTTTCTCATCCTTTAAATGAGAAAGTGTACATCAAAGGTGATTTGAAAATTAAATGTGACCATGTTTATGCAAATATTTTGGAAGTGTCTAGTGCTAAATGTAAATGTATGTAAAGTGTTTTTAGATATGTTAATTTTAGTTTGAAACAAGAATGATTGGGCATTGTGACAGATGATTTTTTATTATTTTTTAATAAATCCTTGAGTTGTATAATATAGTGATAAAAGCAAAATGAAACTATAATGGCATTGGGGCTGGCTGTAGGCAAGAGAGTACTATCCTGGGTTGCTCACAGCCACCTCTGAGGCACATGCACTCTTTCAGGCCCAGAGCTGCCTTATTTTCTACATAGGCTCTCTTTTACCTTAACCATTTGACTAGACTATACTATAACCAATTCCTGCTAAATTTTAAGCTTTCTAAAGAAGCCAATCTGGTAACTAATAATCTTGATTAAAGTGTCTTCGCATATTCCATCACTGAAATAACTATTTTACTGGATATATCTGCCTTGACCACTTCTCCTTAACCAGGGCCCTCCCTATATACTGCCTGAAAATTGATAGGCATTTCAGCAATTGACACTTCAGAACAATTCTCAAGACATGTGCCCTTCTGTTCTTAATGGTAAACTAGGAAAAAAAGGAATATGTCAGTGTCATCATAAATGGAGACTTCAAAGTGAAAACTCAGCCCTGTTCATGAGGATGGGAGTTCTGATTCATTGGGAATGAGCACAAGGGATCAAGAATTTGTGGGAAGAAGATAAACAATGTTTCAGACTATATGCCCTCACTACTCTAAGGAAGTCTCTCAATCATGTAGCTTTTTCACATGAAGGTCATACAAAGTTTCTATATGTATCTGTCTAATTTGGCTGATAAAAGCAAGAAGGTCAGTGGGTTCATGCAAAGACGGGACAACTCTCACTTTTTTAACATACTTGTCTAGGAACTAACAACTCTGGTGAGAAAGAGAACTACTGCCTTCTCAAGACAGCACATTGTGGGAACCAGCAGTTAGCGTAATGGCTATGTCGCTGGACTCCCACATAGTCGACCGCGGTTTGCGTCTCGAACCCGGTGGCTTAAATCTCACGCCAGGCACATGTGCGTGCGTGCCCAAGATCCCCAGAGGAGAATGGAGGAGAAGGGATTGCGGCGTGACCATCCCCCCTGAGGGGTGATTTCTCGCTTTCTATCTCTATGTCTCTCTCTGTCTGTCTGGCGAGCGCACGCGCCCTATAACGAAAACCTCTCCAAAAAA
>NW_006159452.1:2761973-2821201 GCF_000334495.1 Tupaia belangeri chinensis | reverse complement strand
AAAACCTCTCCAAAAAAAAAAAAAAAAAAAAAGACAGCACATTGTAATCCATTAATCAGGGTAGAACCTCTGTAGTCCAAATATCTCCCACTAAGCCTTATCTCTTGAAGTCTCACCTCCTTCCGATATCATTGTATTTGGAACCAAATTTCTAGGGCATGAACCTTTGGGGACAAAGCATAGTATGAGATACAATGTGGGGAAAAAAAAGACTTAAGTAAGCATGTTCATATCTGATGTGTTAGCCTTGGAATAATTGTGAAGATCTTATTTTACTCAGACTATTTTAATGTCACTTATCTTTGGCATCCCTTTGAGGTAATAGTAATATTAAAGTTTCTATTCAATGGATGGAATCTTTTTTTTTTTTTCAGAATTATGTATTTATTTATTATCATTATTTTTCAATTTGACCAGAGAGAGACAGAGCAAGAGAAAGTGAGAAAGCAAGCCACCAAGACTGGGACTCAAATGTGGTCAGTCAGGTGGGAGTCCAGTGTCTTTAATCACCACGTCACCTGCCGGCACCCGTGGATGGAATCTTACTGGTGTGACTGTGTGGATACCATCGAATGCTCACACATACCTTGATGAGTGTCATGTTTGTAAGAATTCTCTGAACTAGCAGGACTGCCATGGGAGTTTAAAAGGGGAAAGGCAGAACCTTTGGGGTTTACTTTTTTTCTATTTTAATTTATAATTCTTTACTTACTTTTAATTATACTTTTTTGGGGGCACAATACTGCTGTTCTATGTTAGCATTTACAGCTGCACTTATTTATTCCAGTTGACATTTACTAGTTTTTTACATTTGTAGCTTAATTGACTGCTAAATATTAAAAGATAAACCATAAGAATTATTTTTTAAAATTTTTAACTTTATTTATTTATTTATTATTTATTTTAATTTGGTCAGAGAGGGACAGAGAGAGAGAGAGAAAGCAAACTGCCAGGTCTGGGACATGAACCACAGTCAGCCATATGGAAGTCCAGCACCCTTAACTGCCATGCCCCTAAAAGATAAACTATAAATATTTATGACAAAAATTAGAAAAACTTAAAGACATTCTTCCAAACAGATGCAAATGACAGTGAAACTCACTGAGTATATAGTACACATATTGCCAAAGACATAGAAATTACCACAAAATAATACTTAAAAATTATCCTGAGCTTACGTTTTGTACATCTGTGTCCTAAATTTGGTTACATAATTTGAAATACAAAAATTCATAATTTCAATGTAAAATCTGTAGAGTAATATTCATGACCATATGCTTATACATATTCTCTCTAAATATGTTGTAGTAATATTAACTATTAATAAACTACATAGCAATAATTTGCATTAAAGGAGATGACAGTTTAAATAACTTTGTCCTTACATATATGTTATTTCTTTGGGAAACCAGTGACCTATAGCCAAACACTCTGAAGCAAAGCATTGAAATAAAATTTCCTTAAATATCAAAGGGTATATTGACTTACATGCAAGATCAAAAGAGGAAGTGTGTTATGAAGATATATAAAAATCAGTGGAGAGTTCTCACTTAAGGTCTGAACTCAAAGTACCATAACTGAAAAGTTAGTGGTATTTTAATGTATTCTGGGCACACAAATCAGCAACAACTGGCCAAAATGTTACATGGTGAAAGCTATCAAATCTGGTTTTTTTTTTTTTCCCTCAAAAATAGGAGACTATGGTATTATAGCTGACATTTAGAAAAACTTTTTATTGCAGTCGTTCTCCCATTTTTTCTATAGCAAATGGTAGTAAGATTGTCTTTATTTGTGTTTTGTTTCCTTCAGCTCTAAGTGATCACCTTCACATATCAAAGTACTTAAAATGCCTGAGTAATTTTGTTGCTAAGCTGAAATCAGAATTTTTAATTGTGGTCCACTAACCAGCACCCTCAACATAAGTGCAGACATACAGGTTTCAGACTCTAAGTCAGACCTGCTGAATTAGTCTGTCTTCTAACAAAATCCTCATGCCCATGGGTTCAACTATTTCAATTTCTTAAATAAGTAATAGATGTGAACTATTTTCAAAGGCATACTGAAATAAAAATGTTAATTCTGTCATAAAGTGCCAAATATCTATTAGAGTATCTATATATATGAACTGAGAAAGGCAGATTCCCAAGGGTGAGTTATGCAATGTGTGTTTTATTTTCTGCTAAGTAGATATTGATCTTTTTGTTACCAGTAAAGATTTAAAACTATCCAAATACTTCATTAAGGGACAAAGTGTTCATGAGCAATAAAATATCAGAGCTGAATTTTTACTCTTACCACCATTAAGTGATACAGACATACAGCCAATGGCATTAGCTAACTATAAAATTCTTGCTCAAGTCAGTTTTCAACAGCATACTGTTTAAAATTTATTTACAGTTTCCAACTGAACTTTAGTCAAGGAGCTGTTACAAGTTTTAAAATCCATACAAAGGCACAATCATATAATGAGAACTCTTTTTTACTTAAAGATGTTATATGCTTCCTCATATTAAGCAGAGTTCTTCAACAGTCTAGGCTCAGCTCTATACTAATAGTTAAATATGTAAACAAAAACATACCCCAAAGGTGTTCAGTAAATAAAGATCAGGAGAAAAAAAGGCTCCGATTTTGTCTTGAGCAATGTAAACTTGTCACAAAGAATAAAGAATAAGGGAAAAGCTGGATGCAGTCCTTCTTTCTAAGTGGAGGAGGGCAGGCTGTCAAAAAAAGATGGGACCATGACTTAAGGCCAAGGCCCATGTCTTTTAGGTGGTGAGAGCTGTTCATTTGAAAAAGAAAAATTACACCATTAATCCACTTAGAGGCATGATGTCTGTCATCATTACTGATTTGTATGCATGAAAAAAACCTCATGACCTTTTCTTCTTTAAATTTTATAACTCATGTGAGTGAGGTTTCCTTAAGGACTTATGAAATAATGCTGTTGCTTTCTTCATCACTCTGAATGCTAATTTACTTCAGATGCTTGTGCTTCTGCAGATCCAAAGCCACCAACTGTTTATAAACATATAATACAGTAAGTTCTGTTTAATTCATGAGAAATAGATGTTACTCAAATATTTTTTACCAAAGGAAAGACTCAAAATGGGCTTTGTCATCTTTGAGCATGAGGTCTATTAAAGTATTTAAGTTATTCAGTGAAAGATGATGAACAATTTATTTTCATTGAAGCTACTTTGACATTTTCTATCTAACTACTTCTCAGTCTTGGTCTGCATGACAAATAACTGTTTCTTACTGACTTCTCTACTAGTGGTAAAACACTTTTCCTTTAGGTAATCAGGACCTTTTAATATTTTTGTTTTATAACTGTGATTAGAAATAAACACACTAGTCACCAAAATTGTGACATAACAAGTTAAACTTTCTAGTTCTGTCTTTTAAAATAAACTTATATTCAGATGCAAAGAGAATTTGCTACCCTTTGTCTTGTCATCCTCAATTCTCCAAAACATGAAAATGGGATAAAAATGATGTATGTAGTACCATACAAACCCTAAGCTTGACTTATAGATTGCTTTGTTTCCTAAATTTTAGATTAAGTTAAAATTAGAAACCTCCTTTTACTTGAAATGCCAGATGAACTTTATAACTTTCATAATAAGCTTTCTGTCTAGTGAAATATACATTCTCTCCTTTCTTATGCTTAAATACAAAGAAATACATAATGCATTTTAGAGTAGCATATTCATTTGTTATTTACAGGAATCACACACAATGGAAGTAGGCTACCAGAGTGCTGCTTTCCTGTAGTGGATAAAGCACTTTGGAATTGTTCAAGTGCATGTTCATTTTAACCATTTGAAAGTTCTTTTTTAATATAAGGAGAAATAAAAATATCATACCTTCACAATTAAAATGTGAATCAGACTTGCAAAAAGTTAAATTAAGAAAATAGGTTTTTAAAATAACTATTGAAAGTATTTTATGAGAGTTTGTGATCTTTATCTGATGGCTCATTAGTAACCAGGAATGAATATTGATGCCTTAACTCTCATGTTTTAAATAAATGGCTATATCTTACATTATATTTCTTTATCTAAGAAGAGTTTTCAATGAACACTTTAGGTTAAAACAAATTGGCTTTAATGTTTATACTAGAGAATTCTTCTTAAAAAATACTATTTTGGGGCCAGTAGGTGACCTGGTGGTTAAGGTCACTGAACTCCCACACCACATAGCCAACCACGGTTAAAATCTTGGACCTAGTGGCTTGCTTTCTCTCTCTCTCTCTCTCTCTCTCTCTGTCCTTCTCTGGTCAAATTGAAAGAAAGAAAGAAAGAAAGAAAGAAAGAAAGAAAGAAAGAGGAAGGAAGGAAGAAAGGAAGAAAGTTAAAAAGGAGAAAGTAAAAGAAAGAAGAAAATTAAATAAGTTAAATAAAATAATTCTTTAAAAAATATTATTTTTATATTGACTTTCAAAATATAATCTCCTGAATTATCTGTTGGATTATTCCCGCCAGGGGGAGCTTATTTTACCAATGATCATGCAGAACTAATCTTTTGTTTTTGATACAGCATCTATTTTATCACATGTTTAACTTCATATTTAACATTTCATGTCTTTTTTTTAAGATTGTTTAATTTTATCTACTATTGTTATTTATTTATTTATTTATTTATTTTTAATGTGACCAGAGAAAGAAATTTAGAAAGCAAACTACCCGGTCCAGGGCTTGAACAATAGTCAGCCATGTGGAAGTCCAGCACCTCAATCACTATGCCACCTGCTAGTCCCAAATTTTACTTATTAATTTCTTTGTCCTTGTTATAATTCCTGTGCCATGTTGCTGATTTTTTTCTTTTAACCTTTTTTTATTTTTATTTTTTTAGTGTTTTGCCATAGAGTAAATTTGCTCACCAAAGAAGAGAGAGAGACAGAGAGAAAGAAAGTGAGAAGTCATTCCCCTGGGGGGATGGTCACATTCAATCCCTTCTCCTCCATTCTCCTCTCAGGGTTTTAGGTATGCTTGCATAAGCATCCAGCATCAAGTTCAAGCCACTGGGTCCAGGACATGAACCACAGTTAGCCATGTAGGAATCTAATACAACTACCATGCCACCAGCTGGCCCCTCATCTTATCTCTAATGTAACTTACCTCACATTAAAAATTTTAGTGGGACCAGCAGTTAGTGTAATGGCTAAATCACTGGACTCCCACATAGTCGACCGCGGTTCGAGTCCCGGAGTTGGTAGCTTAAATACATGCTGGGTGCGTGTGAGTGTGTGCCCAAGATCCTGAGAGGAGAACGGAGGAGAAGGGATTGTGGCGTGGCCATCCCCCCGGGGGGTGATTTCTCGCTTTCTGTCTCTTTCTCTGTCTGTCTGGCGAGCACATGTGCCCTATAGCAAAAACCTCCTCAAAAAAAAAAAAACAAAAAACTTTAGTAATATTGATTGTTTTGAATTTCAAATTAGAGGAATTTATTTTAAAATAGTTGGTAATATGAAGCAAACAAGTTATTATGACTTTAAGAATAATAAAACAATCCAAAATGTTTCTGAAGATTAAATGACAGTGGGACCAGCAGTTAGCGTAATGGCTATGTCGCTGGACTCCCACGTAGTCGACCGCGGTTCGAGTCCCGGACCCGGTGGCTTAAACTCACGCTGGGCGCGTGTGTGTGCGTGCCCAAGATCCCTAGAGGAGAATGGAGGAGAAGGGATTGCAGCGTGGCCATCCCCCCTGGGAGGTGATTTACTGCTTTTCTATCTCTCTGTCTCTCTCTGTCTGTCTGGCGAGCACACGCGCCCTATAGCAAAAACCTCTCCAAAAACAAACAAACAAACAAAAGATTAAATGACAGTTATAATGTGAACAAATACACTAACATATGACAGTATGAAAATCATGTGAATAAAAGTTAATACCAACAGCAAACTTAAATGACTTCAATATTGATTCTAATATTATGTTGCCGAAAAAAATCCATAAAACTGTAACTTCACTTACATGATTAGAAATCATATAAGATAAATTTGGCCAAAAATATACAAACAATAGATTCATCTGAAGCATTATAAGTAAAATTTAGAAATTTTCATAAAGATGATAATGTTACTTCTCAATTTCTGTTCAATATCAGAAACATCACTGAAAGTTTTATATCTGCCAGCCTTTTTGGTAGGCATAGACTAAATGAAGATGAAATAATGTAATGTTTTTTCAAGTGCCATGGACCTGAGTACATAGTGTGAAAACAAACTAGCAAAATGTCATTTGGGGTGTTAAGTGATTATCCAGCTAGAGTACATGATGGGGAGATGAAATCTAAAGACCATGTCAGATCTGAAGGAAGCCCTCTCAGAGGACTAGAGACTGAACAGAGACTTGGAGGATGAAGAGTTCACTGGCAGGGAGGAAAACCACAGGATGATAGGGAATGTTTTAGGGAGAAAAAATAGCCTATCCAAAGTCACAGAAATACTTAGGAAAAACATTTGGGAAACTACCAGTTTTTTATTAGTCTGTTTTACAGCTAGAGACTTAAAGATCAAATTGTTATCTTTAATTATAACAAGGAGGAAATATAATCCAAACAACTGTCCATAAATTTTTAAGATATATGGGTGTTTTTATGATGATCTTCATTAATCTCTTATTATGAAAGATAATTTTTTTGGAGAGATTTTTGCTTATAAGGCATGTGTGCTCTCCAGAAAGACAGAGAGAGAGAGAGAGAGAGAGAGAGAAGGAAAGTGAGAAATCACCCCGCCCAGGGGGCACGGCCATGCTCCAATCCCTTCTCCTCCATTCTCTTCTTGGGATCTTGGGCATGCATGGACAAGTACCTGGGCTGAGTATAAGCCACCAGGTCCAGTACTCGAACTGTGGTTGACTACATGGGAGTCTAGCGACAGAGCCATTATGCCAACTGCTGGTCCAAAAGAGAATTTTTGCTAATGTAGCTGCCAAACCAGCACACTTGCAAGAGGAGGAAGGAACCTGTAAGAATGTGAAAACAAAAATTGAAATTTAACAACCAGTATGGAAGAATCATAGCAAGGCAACCCTGATACTTGGTTCTAATTCTAACTTAGGTTGACAATCTGCTTTGTATTCTTAAATGAATCCCCTCTCTGTCACCGAATTCAAGTTCATTTGCCCATCACTTGGTTTGCCAATAATGGAGACAGCGACTTTGCAAGAAAGGAAAAGCCTTTAATCTGGAGAGTTTTCAGGGAGGACACCAGAATAAAACTCAAATTCACCTCCCTGATTGGATGAGATAAGGGAATCTTAAGGGCTGAAAAAGGGGAGGTATGGTGTAAGCATGGGTTAATCTATAACAGAATCAAGGAAAAAATAGGGTCAAGGATGGTGTTTTGACATTCTTTATCCATCTTCAGTTGTCATGGCATCATGAAGGCTGGATGTACTTTAACTCACTATCTTTTTGTTCTGGCTGCATCCGTCATCTGATTATCCACTTCTGAAAAACAACTAAATTGAATTTCGTGATTGTGACTAAGGAAGCACAGCCTCCACTACTATTATTTATTCTAAAGCTTAGCCATACAAGTGAACAGAAAACAGGTTAATGACTTCAGAGGTTATTTTCTTGCACTACAGAAATTCTATTAATTTCTCAGATATTGATACAATGGATCCAATATTCCTTAAATATAGACTAATATTTGGTTTGAATATATGGTTTGTGTACATGTGTTAACAAAATTGTTTTACTCAAAAGATAAAAATAAACCATCTTTGGGATCAGCAGATGGCATAATGGTTATGTTGCTGGACTCCTATGTAGTTGACCGTGGTTCAAGTCCCAGACCCAGCAGCTTAAAACTCATGCAGGACGTATGCATGTGAGTGCCCCAAAATCCTGAGAGGAGACTAGAAGAGAAGGGATTGTGGCATGGCCATCACCCCTGGGGCGGGGGTGTGTGAGTTCCTGTTTTTTGTCTCTCTGGCAAGCACATGCACCCAATAGCAAAAATCTCTCTCTAAAATAATAATAATAATAATAATAATAAATAATAAATGGTCTTTGTTGGAAATGCAGAAAGTCTTGAAATCCAACTCTTCTGACTCAGTCCTTAATCCTATAGCTTCCTATCCCCCCAGCGTCCATTTTTTCATCTCCTTTCCTTATCTTTCTGTTTTTCTACAGGCCTACATGGGCTCTTGAGTATTTATAGATAAACCTAAGGCTTCATGGTATACCATTTGAAAATTATTTGCCCAGATAATTTTTCATATTCTTTAGATTATAGTTATTACACCTGAATGGTGTTTCATTTTTTTTTTGGGGGGGGGTTGAGAGGTTTTTGCTATAGGGTGTGTGTGCTCGCCAGACAGAGAGAGACAAAGAGAGACAGAAAGTGAGAAATCACCCCCCAGGGGGGACGGGCCACACCGCAATCTCTTCTCCCTTCTCCTCTCGGGATCTTGGGCACGCCCGCACACATGCCTGGCGTGAGTTTTAAGCCACCAGGACGTGAACCGCAGTCGACTACACGGGAGTCCAGTGACATAGCCATTACACTAACTGCTGGTCCCATCTGAATGGTGTTTCATTTAAAAAGTAAGTAAGAGTGGGGCCAGCAAGTAATGTGGTGGTTCTGGTGCTGCACTTTAACATGATCAATCACAGTTCAAGTCCCATACTCTGAGGCATGAAAATCTTGTTAGGTGTGTATGCGTGCATGCCAAAATTCCATGAGGAGAATGGAGAAGAAGGGATTGCAGTGTGGTGGCCACTCTCCCTGGGGGGTGATTTCTTACCTTCTTCCTGAAGGTTTCTGTCTCTCTTCTCTCTGGTGAGTGTACATACCCTATGGCAGAAAAAAAAAAAAAAACTTAAAAAAAAGTAATTAATAGTAAAAGGAAGAAGAAGAACACAGACAAGAGGTAAATTGAAGGTGGGAGAGGAGTAACAAATAACGAAACATTCCCTTTATTCCTTTTAGAGGCAGAATCTAGTGAGTAAAAAGAAAAGGTGTACTATAATTGAAGAAGACAACAACTAGGGAGGGTCCTAGAAATTTTGATTTACTGACTAACTAGAAAAGTCACTTAAGATCTAATAAAATCTGAAACTAAAATAGTAATTGTAAGTACTATGTATAAATTCGATATTATGTGCCAGACATTTTAAATATTTTGCTACTATATAAATTTCCAACCACCTTGGGAATAATATTTTTATTTATAAAGGAAGTTGTGTGAATTAAAGGGGTTAAAGAAATATATTCAAACTTAAACCACCAATTTTAACAATTTCTGTAGAGACAATGCTTTTATCTTATGCCCTTATCATATTGAGTATAATCCTCATAGCCCGTGAAAGGTTTAAAATAGAGACAATTATCCCCATTTTACAGCTAAAAAAATTGAGATCTCCAGAGGTTAAATTAATTGCTGAATCTGAGGACAACTGATTCTTTCTTTCAGTGCCCTTTCCTCTACATACTTTACTGCTCCTTAATCTCCACAGGAATCATTTTTCCTTTTTATCAGCCTTCAAAAGCTTGTTGATTGCTCTCTAATTATAAATACTTTGAGAAAAGTGTGTAAATTGATATGCAAATGATCTTTTCCCCTTAGCAAATTAGCACTTTACTTCTCTCTAATTAAGTAGCTTTGTGGAGGAAATGGATTTCTGAAAGAAGAATGGAAAGTGTTTGGATTTGTTCTAGGGGTGTTTCTGGTTTAGCAAGCCTTGTGAATGGGATAGATAGAGAAAAATAGTCTTGAGTGGGAGTAAACTATGAAACTAGAGAAAAAAGGCAAGATAAGATGAGAATATTTAAGTGTAATGGCTGACAAACCTTCACAGGAAAGTAAACTGCCTTTCATCTTTCATTCTATCCTTAATCAAAACATATTTATCTTGAGAAAAATATAGGATAAAACTTTAATAATAAGAAAGTTCTGTTTCCTCTTCTATTTCTGAGTATTGGAAATATATTCAATTTTAAATTGCTAATTTTGTTAAGGTTTAAGAATGCATGCAGTAAGCATTTAATTGGAAAGAAATTGATTCCTTAAATATATTGCAGGAATTTTCCTTAGAATATTCACTTGTTACAATGAGAACTAGGGAGATAAACCTCTGTCCTTATATATGTTTAGTGGCAACAGGAGCAAGGAACATATAGTCTAGTTTTCTTCCATAATAGGACTGAAGCAGCTGCCTGAATGATTTTGTCAATACTTGAAATGAAAGAGGACTTTAGTACACGTGTATTGAATGCATATCTGAAATAAATTGTGCCAATTTACATTTGTCATTGGAACTAGGGCAATTGAGAGTCACAATAATATATGGAATCCATAATAATCCTCCCAAATTATGTTATAGATGGCAGAGTGATTACCATTACTTGACTCCCACAAGGTCGACTGCAGTGCAAGTCCTGGGCCTGGTAGCTTGAAACTCATGCTAGGCATGTGTGTGTGTGTGCCCAAGATCCTGTGAGGAGAATGAAGGAGAAGGGATTGTAATATGGCTATCCCCCTTGGGGAAAGAGGAGTTTCTCACTTTCCCTCTCACTGTCTCTGTTTCTCTCTCTCTCTCCCCAGCAAGTGCATTTACCCTAAGGCAAAATCCCCTTAAAATAAGAAAGAAAGAAAGAAAGAAAGAAAGAAAGAAAGAAAGAAAGAAAGAAAGAAAGAAAGAAAGAAAGAAAAGAGTTGTTTATACATAGTAGTTTTGTCATATGTCTTTGGGGTGTCAATGTAAAATAATCAACTCTGCAAAAATAATAATTAATGTGGATTATTTCTAAGCACAAATATGTGTGACTAGCTCCGAGAAAAGTAAACATTCCTTTCTCAGGGTAATCAGGTACAGGGATTCCTTTTATTTGATTTTGAGAGTGAGAGACAGTTTGGAAAATAGTGAATTTTTCCATTGGTTTGGCCCCCAAAGGCAGGACATGTAGAATTAGGGCCCTGTAGGTTATAGGTGGGTTCCACAGTTCTTAGGTTGGTAATTGGAAGGGAAGATCTATGTCTTGGGAAGAGATCAGCAAAAGAATGTACTGTAAAAGATTTAATATACATCTCAAAGGTGAAAGGAAGTTCTGTGTCTTCATAAGAGAACACCAAAAAAGTGTACTGTATTGGATTTTAATATACATCTGTCTGGTCAAATTAAAAATAATAACAACAAAGGGAATTCAATAAATAAATAATTCTTAAAAAAAAATACATCTTAGGACTAGCAGTTGGCGTAATGACTATGTCGTTGGACTACCATGTAGTTGACTGTGGTTTGAGTCTTGGACCCTGTGGCTTAAAGTCAAACTGGGCACCTGTGTGTGTGTGCCCAAGGTTCCAAGAGGAGAATGGAGGAGAAGGGATTGCGGCATGGCCATCCCCCCTCGGGGGGGGATTTCTCGCTTTCTGTCTCTCTGTCTCTCTCTGTCTTTCTGGTGAGCATAAGCACCTTATGGCTAAAACCTCTCAAAAAAAAAAAAATCTCAAAAATACTCTGCCAGGACCAGGATATAGAAAGTAGCCTGTTGTCATTTGGAAAAAAATGGTCCATTAATGTTTCTGGGTGTGACTTCCTCCAGGCCCTCTAAAAAAGATTTTGGAAAATAGGAAAAAGCAGTCAGGATTCTGTCCTCAATGAATAACTTTTATTCTTTCTTAAATTAAACTACACAGGTTCATAAATAGTTTGCTTCTATAAATCATATAATGTCAAATTGTATTTACTTTTCTTTTCTTAGTAGAAGCATACTTATTAAAAAATATGATTTAGGGAACCAGCAGTTAGCGTAATGGCTATGTCGCTGGACTCCCACGTAGTCGACCACGGTTCGTGTCCCGGACCCGGTGGCTTAAAACTCACACCGGGCGCGTGTGCGTGTGTGCCCAAGATCCCGAGAGGAGAATGGAGGAGAAGGGATTGCGGCGTGACCATCCCCCCTGGGGGGTGATTTCTCGCTTTCTGTCTCTATGTCTCTCTCTGTCTGTCTGGCGAGCGCACGCGTCCTACAGTGAAAATCTCTCCAAAAAAAAAAAATATATGATTTACTATCCTATTTATATTGCTATACTAGGTACTATTACCTCATCTATACCCCTAAATTATTTTTAAACTTATAATGCTCACTTTTGTATTTTATAAATTAAAAAAAAATAAAAATAACCTCAAAGTGACACTAATTGAGTACTTCAGAAAGGTTCAGCTCTGCTATTGACAAATTCATTTACCTTATTCCAGTTCCCATTTAAGAAAAATAAAGAGAGATCATGTTTGCTACTTTCCAAGAGATAATAATATGTTGGGTAGGAAGAAAATTATACCATAAATAACTGGAAAAAATAAATGTCAGGTAGATTATTATGATACAAGTAATAACAACTATTTTATTATAAACATTCCTATGGAAAATAATTGACAAATACCATATATCAGAGAAAAGGTAAGGCATTCAAGTCTTAATTTGGAAGCAAAAAGTCTTTTTGCTATTTCTGAATACTGATCTCCCAAGAGCAATTGAAAATAAATAAATTGCCTCTAACTCAAAAGTAATTTTTGAAGGAAAATTTATGAATTTCATGTCCCTAGCCATGATGACCCCTCCCTGAATCTAGATTTGCTCCTGAGTATACTGTGAGAATCCTAGTAGGATAATGCTACCAGTATGCTGAGGTTTCTATTCTTTTATGATAGGAAGCACCCTTTAAGATTTTTCAGTGGACTACCTTTGCTTTTCTGAAGACCCTGAAGACCAGTAAAGTAATTTGAATTTGTGCTATTGTAGTTCCTCTTAGAAATAATTTGAAAACAAATCTTACATGTGATCCTCAACCAAGAGTGGCTTTCAACCATGATATAGTATGTTCATATGTTGAAGTAAGTCATTTATTATATAACTTTTCCAATTAAGGCAATAATATTTCTAAAGAAAATAAAAATTCATTAAAATTTCTACAATTATTAAGAGTGCAAAATACTTTCAATTTTTTCATTCCCTCTCCCTCAAATTAAAGATATTTTCTCATTGTACTTCCCAAGAACAATCCACAAATACATATAATGTTTTAATTGAATATATTCAAAAGGAGCCTTATACATGTATTTTCTTGAAATGTAAAACGTACGGTGAGGGCTTTCTTTTCATTACTACATAGTTATTCTAAGCATTTTTAATTTGTTTCATGGCAGTTTTCTTGAATCCAATAGCAGCTGTTTTGGAACAGTCTGAAGCACATTTCTCTCCAGGTCCATTGGTTGCCAGTTTTGCTTTCATATCCTCTTACCATTAACTATACAGCAGCTAGAGAGAGGAGTTGTTAACGAAATATACTTTCACTGCTAGGTAAGCAATATACATGACCTAGTGGCAATATTTGATTTTATATCATTTACTTATATCTGTGTATGTTTTACACCAAGGGACTAACACCCAACTGGAGAAAGAAAAAGGGAGGAAATTAACCAAGTAACTGTGAACCATCAAATAGGCCCAGATTAAATAATGAGCCTTCAACAGGCTGGAATATAATAACATTAAGTCTTTGGAGTTCAGTGGGCAGTTAGATGCACTAATGGCAGTGCTGTAGTGGGAAAGCATATATTTTAGTTGGAATTTTTTGTGAAGGTGATTGCACATTACGATATGAATAGCTGTACTAAATGCATGGGGTTTTGTGCCAGCATAAGAAGCGATTAAGGCCCCTCTACCAGGTAATGGCTCACTGGAGGAATGTAATGGTGGTAAAGTAAAATCGGAAAACAGATGATTTTTCATTTAATAGTCCATTGACTCTCCTCTTAGAGCCACCACAGTGATGGTACTCTTCTTTATTTGCACTTCACAGAGACACACATGTTGTTTTGGTATTTTTGAGCTCATGTTTTATTTTCAGATAGAAAAAGAGAGAGAGAGAATGAGATAGAAAGAACACCAAATATTGAATTAAGGGTACATGCAATAGATTTAAATATTAATTTTAAGACATTTTTGTTTTGCTTTTAATTTTATTACATGTTCATTGTAGCTCAGGTTGATTTTATTCCCCTCACCTCTCCCTGTGTCATTTATTCTCCAGGCAGTTGTAAAAAAAGGCACTGTATCTTGAATGTATTTATTCCCAATATGATTGTGAGTCAATCCCAGCCTAACAGCTCTAGAGAGCTTGTGTTTATCAATTCACACTTCCACTTCAATATGAAATAGCTAATGTACTTTGAACACTTTTCCTTCTAATCTTTTATTTGTTCAATATTCTCAGAGTATATGTCATATCTGTGCATTTGACTCCATATAATCTCATGGTGTTTATATTTATGTCTTTCATAATTTTTATTACTGATTAGCTTGTTTGTGTAAACAGTTCAATAGATCTGCTGCTAACTTGGAATTTATATATGGTGTTAATTAGCTAGCTAGCTAGATGATATAGATAGATAAATGCAAAAAAATGTGCTTAGCAGAGTATTTTTTTTTTCTTTTTGGGAGGCATATTGTACCACTAGTTCTTTTAAGGGACTGGTCCTTGTCAGGAATACATCTGTCCACTTTAAAGTCATCTTATTCAGAATCTTCATCTTGATATCAGATAGCTTACAGAAAATTGTGTAGGGGCCAGCTTGTGACCTGGTGATTAATGTAGCTCAATCCTATTTATACAACTGCACACTTTGAGTTCTAAAACCTGTGCAGCTTGAAAAACATGCCAAGTGTGTGTGCAAGGGGGTCCCACAATCTCCACAAGATTAGAGGAAAAGGGATTACAGTGGGACCATTTTCCATGGGGTCAGGGTGATTTATCTCTCTACATCTCTCTCTCTCTGTCTCTGTCTCTGTTCACTTTCTGGCAAAGTAATAAAGAAAAGGAGAGGAAAAGAAAGAATAGGAAAAGAGGAAAAAAGAAAATATTGTGTTTGATCATGACTAGATAGGATAGAAAGGATGAGTAGGTAATTTGAATTCATAGTTATTTCTAGAAAAATGACTCAAAGAATCAAAATAGTACTCTGTAGGCACTACTTCGACTGGGTCAATAGTGTCATCTTCAAATACAAAGGATAGTGAGTAAATTTTCCACAGCCATGTTGATAAAAAAAGTGACTCATGCTAAACACTAATCTTTTTCTTTCCAGGTCTATTGTTTCCCAGAAATGAAATATATGTAAATGACAAAAGTAAAATTTTCATATACTGGCAAATAAAAGATTGCATTTACCATTCTTTTATAGACATCATAGAACTAAGCTATGAGTCATATCAGCAAAATGACAAATCTTTTCACTTGTAGGAGCTAAGATAAAAATTATTTTAAAAATCTCAAAGGTAAGAGTAGATTGCAAAATACCTAGCAACCTTTTGTGAGTAATCCAGTTATCATAAACTTGAAAATCTATTTATCTCAGAAATACCTTGCAACTGCCTATCTCCATGGCTGTAAGTACATTTTATACTACACTGTAATACAGGCACTTCTCACTTAATGACCGAGTTACGTTCTTAGGACTAAGTCATTAAGTGAATTGGTTGATAAATGAAAAGCTTAAAGATAAATGTCTTGGAGTGTGTCCTGGCACCACAAGGTATGTATTTTTCAATAGCTATTACATAGCACCACACTAGAATAATGCCATGCCATCCATATGAAAGGTGTACATAAGTGTCAAAAAGTGACAAAACACACCACAACACAGTAAGTCCAGCATAATCATTTTAATATTCTGAATACTACTGTGGGTTTACAATAGAATACTAATTTATTAACGAAATATGTAGTCTTGCATGATTGTGAATGCTTTATATAGTGAATACCGAGTTCAAGAACAAGACAAAGAGTGAAAATAGGGGATTCCCAATACTCATTCAAACTGAGAAGGGATTCTCTGAGCTGAGCAAACTGGTCTTAAGCCTCAGAGGTTTTTTAAACAGGTAGGTTGTTAAATGAGGAGTGGCTGTAGCTATAATTATAGGGTCATAATCGTAGGATTGAAAGGACTCTTAATGTTCATTTGCTGTAGCATTTTCTGTTTACAGTTGAGGAATCTAAAACCAAATTTGGTTAATGAATACATAATAAGTGAAATGCAATAAAGTATGTAACTTAAGACCAGCAGTTGGCATAATGGCTACGTTGCTGAACTCCCATGTAGTTGACTGCGGTTCAAGTCCCAGACCCAGTGGCTTAAATTCACAGTGGGCACATGTGCTTGTGTTCCCAAAATCCCGAGAGGAGAATGGAGGAGAAGGGATTGTGGTGTGGCCATCCCCCCCGGGGGGTGATTTCTCACTCTCTGTGTCTCTGTTTGTCTTTCTGGCATGCACTCTATAGTAAAAACCTCTCCAAAAAATAATAATAATAAAGTATGTAACTTAAGAATACCTACTAATAAAGAATAAGTAGATGTCATTTCAAAATATAGCTTAACCATTAGGTAATATGAAAGAGTTAAGTGGAGAATTAAGTTTATCTTTTCCTAACTAAATATAATACCTTATGGAAAAATTCTTCCAGATGATTTTAATGTATGTTGTTACAAAGTCTTTCTCCTTTGACTTTTTTTGCTGTCTTTTTCTTATGTTGTATAGAATTACTAAATATATCTATATAATCACTAATATATTTTAAATACTTTCCAGAATTACTCTCTCCTCTCTCAACATAAGATCATTCCTTTTTGTTTGTTTGTTTTAAAATTTCTTAGCCCAGGCTGGGGTATATGTGCTGTGAGTTGAGTTGCTATACCATATTTGAAGCAAATAAATAGTCAACTTAAAATGTGAAAGATAAAAACTCTGAATACACTTCAGAAAATTGATATGATTTGAGAAAAGGTACGGGTAGGAAAAATAAAAGGAGAAAGGCAAGTTGGTAACAACAGGAAGGAAGTGAATCATCAGTGAATATTCACATTAAAATTCTACTATAAGTTATTCTCCAAAAGACTTCTGAATTATGTTTTAAAGATTTTTTAAAAGAATTATTTATTCTGTTTTATTTATTACTATCATTTTTCAGTTTGACTGGAGAGAAACAGGGAGAGAAAGAGAGGGAAAGTGAGAAAGTAAGCCACCAGTTCCAGGACTTGAACCATGGTTGATCATGTGGGAGTCCAGTGCCTCAATCTACACACTTCCTGCTGGCCCTCCCCAATTATTTTTTAAATAGTTGTATCTTTTTTGCTAAGAATACGGTCATCATTGACTTAGTAGAAGTCATAGTTAATTTTTATTTTTAAAAATAGATTATTATTCATTTATTTTATTTGCCATTATTATTATTACTCAATTTTTTACAGGGCACTTGCGCTCACCAGAGTGTGAGAGAAATGGAAAGTGAGAAACCAAGCCATCAGGCCTGGGACTCAAAATCTGGTTAGCCATGTGGGAGTCCAAATGCCCTAACTACCATGCCACCTGCTGGCTCCTAGCCTTTTCTTTTAAAAATAACAGCAATATTACTATCTTCTGATAAATTACCATTTTCATTCCATTAATTGCTTCAAGCATAAATGCTTAAAAGGAACCTACAGCAGTCATACAGATCAATACCCAATTTATTGCAAAAACACACCTATAATATTTGTTTTTCTTTTTTTATCATTTGAGATTTTTGCTAACGGGAACTTGTGCTCTCTAGAAAGAGACAGAAAGACAGAAAGTGAGAAATCACTCCCTGCAGGGATGGCCACATTGCAATCCCTTCTCCTCCATTATCCTGTTAGGATCTTGGGCACCCATGCACACACATGGGCCTGGCATGAATTTAAGCCACTGGTCAGGGACTCAAAACAGGGTCAACTATGTGGGAGTCCAGTGACGTAACCATTATGCCATCTACTGGTCCCACACCTATAATATTTGAATACTCTTGGGAAATACCAGGTTGAACCAGTGTCCAACCTGAGAAAACTGGAACTACTTGACTATAGTTCTGGGATTATTTATAGTTTAATATGTCTGAGGGGCAAGAGAAACGGTGCTATGTTTAAGGAGTTTAAAGATGGCATTCAATAGAGAAAAACATTCTGTAATTGAAATATCACATTCTCACTGAAGTTGAGGAGGGTTTAGAGTGGTTCCTTGTTTAAAAATATAGAAAGAAAGAAAGAAAGAAAGAAAGAAAGAAAGAAAGAAAGAAAGAAAGAAACAAACAAACAAAGAAAGAAAGAAACAAAGAAAGAAAGAAAATATGCAGTATACCCTATAGGTAGGTCCATAGCTATTTCCATTTATGTTGTCTTGACTTTATATTAGCCCTCAACAAAGTGGTAGAGAGGTCATATTTATTTTAGGTTGAAGATCATATGTTGCATTTGGTCCTAGACATTCCTGCCTAGCATAGTGTATGTCATCTTTCACTCTCAAAAATGCCTGAGTTTGAATAATAACTTATATTGTCATCCTAGTTTTATGTATAATCTTTATACACCATTCAGAATAGACTCATAGGGGTCAGACAGAGATGTGATGATAACACAATACCTTGGAAGTCTGACCCACATGGGAATGTTCCAGAAGACCTCCCTGAAAGTGCCAGGTTTGCATGTGCTCTTGACACAGGGCTGCTTGAGGTTGGGGGTAGGTTGTGGAATGAAGATCATGTTGCAGTTACTATCTTTCTCTCTGTCTCTCTTGCACATAGATGAAAGAAAGAAATGAACTATAAAACAAAATAGAATGGATTTATGGAGTATATAAAATGTGAAATGTGCAAATGTGCATGGCAGCATTTGACTAAGTGTGGAGGCATTAATGAAAGTTGATCAAGCCACAATTCCTATACTTAGAAATTGGAACTCAGTTGGGAAAAGGAAAAATACTTTAAATGATTAAGATAATACCTAGTTAAATGACAGAACAAGTGATATGGTCAATTAATATAAGAACTCAGAAAAAATGTGAGGTTTGTGGCATGTGAGACATGCCTTTTCTGTGTCTTGTTAAAATTTTATTTTTCTTTGTATGTTAGTATCTCTGCTATATTCTCTACCTCTCCAGCATTAAACTCTCATAAGAGCTGTTTTTCCCTTTACTTTGTGAATTCAGTGAATCTAGTACTACTTTGAGGCAATGATCAGGCATATGACTTTCTACCATCATTAATATAATGAGTAGTTTCTCCTATATACAAGTGTGGTCCTTCAGACCAAAGTTCTGTAGCTATTAATTTATTTTTTTTTAGTTGTTCGACCTTTTTCCAAAAGTAGGATTTTCCAAAAGCAATAACATTAGGAGAAAATTGGAGTAGCTGATGGCCAAATATTTTGAAAGTTGTGATTTTAGTTATATGAGAGTCTGTAAATGTTAAATCTAGAGTCATCACTATTGTAATTTCTGAAATATTTTCTCTAAACCGCTTCTACTAGATCTGAACTGCCAATTGCTTATAATAGAAGAAACTATTCAATTGTTGAAGAAATTTCTAAGCAAATGATAATTGAACTGTCTGTATTTGCCTTATACAGTTGTGGGATAAACACATGGATCATTTTTCACTTCTTTCTTTTCTTTTTTTGGAGAGTTTATTGCTATATGATGCGTGCACTCACCTGAAAGAGAGAGAGAGACAGAGAGACAAAAAAATGAGAAATCACCCCCTCCCCGGGGGGGATGGCTACACCGCAATCCCTTCTCCATTCTCCTCTTCTACCCAGAATGAATTTAAGCCATGGCTTCAAGACTGAAACCATGGTTGACTACATGGGAGTCCAGCGACATAGCCGTTATGCCAACTGCTAGTCCCATTTTTTTACTTATTTCTGTATAGAAGACATTTTCTTTTACATTCATGAGTAAATCATATGAGAAAGGATTCAATATTTTTAAGTTGCTATACAGGTAGCATAGTTTTAAGAACTAAGTGATTAATTTTGGTTTAAATGTATGTTTACCTTAGTTACGCAATTATTTCTTTGGAGGCATTAATGAAAGTTGATCAAGCCACAATTCCTATACTTAGAAATTGGAACTCAGTTGGGAAAAGGAAAAATACTTTAAATGATTAAGATAATACCTAGTTAAATGACAGAACAAGTGATATGGTCAATTAATATAAGAACTCAGAAAAAATGTGAGGTTTGTGGCATGTGAGACATGCCTTTTCTGTGTCTTGTTAAAATTTTATTTTTCTTTGTATGTTAGTATCTCTGCTATATTCTCTACCTCTCCAGCATTAAACTCTCATAAGAGCTGTTTTTCCCTTTACTTTGTGAATTCAGTGAATCTAGTACTACTTTGAGGCAATGATCAGGCATATGACTTTCTACCATCATTAATATAATGAGTAGTTTCTCCTATATACAAGTGTGGTCCTTCAGACCAAAGTTCTGTAGCTATTAATTTATTTTTTTTTAGTTGTTCGACCTTTTTCCAAAAGTAGGATTTTCCAAAAGCAATAACATTAGGAGAAAATTGGAGTAGCTGATGGCCAAATATTTTGAAAGTTGTGATTTTAGTTATATGAGAGTCTGTAAATGTTAAATCTAGAGTCATCACTATTGTAATTTCTGAAATATTTTCTCTAAACCGCTTCTACTAGATCTGAACTGCCAATTGCTTATAATAGAAGAAACTATTCAATTGTTGAAGAAATTTCTAAGCAAATGATAATTGAACTGTCTGTATTTGCCTTATACAGTTGTGGGATAAACACATGGATCATTTTTCACTTCTTTCTTTTCTTTTTTTGGAGAGTTTATTGCTATATGATGCGTGCACTCACCTGAAAGAGAGAGAGAGACAGAGAGACAAAAAAATGAGAAATCACCCCCTCCCCGGGGGGGATGGCTACACCGCAATCCCTTCTCCATTCTCCTCTTCTACCCAGAATGAATTTAAGCCATGGCTTCAAGACTGAAACCATGGTTGACTACATGGGAGTCCAGCGACATAGCCGTTATGCCAACTGCTAGTCCCATTTTTTTACTTATTTCTGTATAGAAGACATTTTCTTTTACATTCATGAGTAAATCATATGAGAAAGGATTCAATATTTTTAAGTTGCTATACAGGTAGCATAGTTTTAAGAACTAAGTGATTAATTTTGGTTTAAATGTATGTTTACCTTAGTTACGCAATTATTTCTTAAATATGCAATTTTGATATTCAATATTTGTAGGTTCACAGGTTTTCTAGATCTAAGTTAAGACAGCATCATTTTTCATTGGACACTAATAACCCAAAGACTATTTTGACTTAGGCATTTTAAAAATGATATGTTGTGCTCACCTGATTGCCAATTAGACAAGGAAAATGAGTATTTACTCCATACATTCCTAAAAATAAGTGTTTTTTATTTTGCTATTCATAATATATATTACATGACAGTTATAGAACCAGTTTTCTTTTTGTAAAAAATTATTTATTTTTGTATAATTCCATTTGGTATTATTATTTGATCATTTGACCAGACAGAGAAAAAGAGAGAGAGAAAAAGAAAGCAAGAAAGTAGGTCTCCAGGTCTGGGACTAGAACTGCTGTCAGCCATGTGGGAATCCAGTGTCTTTAACCATGACAGCACTTGCTGGCCTAGAACAAGATTTCATTGTGTTAATTTTTAACAAGACTTTTGTATGAATTTGGTTAAGAAAACTACCTAAATCTTAATGTCAACCAGTTAATTTTAAATGTAGTCATTGGTTTTTCAGGAATTTTAAAATCTTGTAAAGATTGAAAAATGGACTTATAGCAACACTGAGATAGGCCTTAGCTAATTATTGTAATTTTCTTTTCATAGGAGGATTTGCAGAATAATCCTCATGTGTTGGATAACCTTTTATGCAAATAACGTCCAGAGAAAAGATCTAATCTTCATTAAAAATGGTTATATTTGGTTAACCTCTACATTTAATAGAAAATCAAGATTTGCTACTGCAAAAATAGTGTCAGTTGATTCAGAAGATTATAACAGTGATTTTTTTTTTAGGAACTAATGAAAGGTATTAAAAGAAATCAATAACTAGTGCATTTTTAGAATGCTTAAAGAAAACATATATATAATGTTCTCATGAATTGCTTATAGTTCTGTTTTGATAATAAACTTGGAACTCAGACATAGATACAAGTAGAAATCTCGTTGACAGTGAGGACCATAAACATTTATAACATTTGCCTTTTTAGAAACTAAACCTATGATAGTTACGTTGATTATTAAAGCACCTACAAATGAAGACAGAGATTTATATTGGTAGAAATTAGAAAACGCATCCCAAATAATATAATGTCAAAAGAATCAAGTAATAATTCCATGTTTAAACAATACACATAAAAAGACTACACAATTGAGGCCAGAGCCATGGCACAGTGGTAATGTACTGTTCAAAAGAAGCCATGTCCAACAGAATGACCATGGTTCACTGGAAACATGCCAACGCAGGCCAGAGTGCCCAGGATCCAATAGGTTGGAGGGATGGGGAAAGGGGATCATGACATAACCAGACACCATGGAGGATTTTCCATTCTCTCTCTTTTTCTTTCTCTCTAATTCTCACATGTATGTGCATACACTCTATCATGAATTTAAAAAAATACCTGAGACTATGAGGACTGTGCATCTTCTGCTATTTGAATTGCACTTCTTTATTTTATAAATGTTAAAAAGTGATAAAACATAGATGATTCAAAATAATGAGTCTGCATTTTGAAATCAAAACCTGTACTTGTTAATAATTTCGTTTTTATAATATCTTTACAACATAAGAACCAAATAACAAAAGCAGGCAAAGTAATAATATATTTTGAAGTTGTTCCATTAATGGTCAGATTGCCAACTGGCTCAGTCATAAACTTATGACTTGTCTTAAGGTATCACACATACTAATGTTTAACAATATTTTCTATAACCTGTATTTTTCTTTCATTTTTAATATCTGACATCTTATATTTCTCAGATTAATTGTTACCTTGTATGTGGTAAAATTAAGATATTACTTTAATCAATTCATTCTCTCATATATTCAATTACTTAAGTATTTATTGAACACTGGTAACTAAGCTATATTTAAAAAGTGATTTTTATTAATTCCCCCAAATAAGCCTACTTAACACTATTTAACAATTAATTCTGATTTACATTCTTTTGGCGTTGGTACACAAAAACATGCAAGTTTCTGGGGGAAAAAAATCAGGGTAAATGGAGAGTAGATAATATTTCAAGTAATGTCCTAAATAATGCAGAGGTGGTAGAAAATATAATAGTATATTTTATTTGGAAATATACTTTAAGGAAGAAAGCCCTAAGATAGTTTGTCTAGTATTCTCATAATGTGTAAGAACCTGATGAGGACAATGAGTCTATGAAGATTCCCTGTGGACAGCCTGGCCTACCTTGCCTGTGCCACAGGGTAGGCTTCCCACAGCACCACTGGTTTTTCCCACTAGGCAGGTATGCTATAAGCACATCACTCGTTGCATGTGTTCTTTCAACTCTTCTTATTGTTTAATGATTTGTCTAGCTGATTTCTGCTTTTTCTTGGAGAAAAGGAGAGTTATTTGAAACTTTGGTTTCAAGATTTTCCTTGTGGTTGTGCTCTAATGAGGGTTCAGTCCATTTCCTATTGAGCAATGTGTGGAATACACAATATGCAACACTAGAGAACAGGTGAGGATGTACAGTGGGAAGGTAAGGGGGAAAGGGCTTAAACATATGAAGCAAAGTTATCTTCTATAGGTAATTGAGAGTTATCGATGTGTATAGGATGTGTGTGTGTATGTACGCGTGTATATTAGAGGTCAGAAATGTACACAGGCTAATTTTTAGTGAAAATGATAACATGATCATATTTCTCAATTAAGCATGTCAGAACCTAATCAGAAAATGATCTATTTGCAGATGGTTGTGAACAAATTGCCAAATGGTACCTGTTCATTGCAGAAAATTTGGCTCTAAAAGTAATTACATTAAATTATTTCATTGAAGTAATACATAGTATCAAATTAAAAAACCAAAGATATTTCAAATTAATTTGACTATCACAAGTATAGTGAGCATAAAAACTAAACCTTTTGAATCAAGTAACTGTCATCAACTAATTAATATTAGTAGGTCAGATCACTGAATATGAATTATGTGCTAAAATAAGATACTATATGTATCTTATTTCTTTGTGTTATATATAGACAAACCTAGATGGTAAATATTTGCATTTCCATTTGGTATATAAGGAAATTGAGAGGTAAACAACTTACCCAAATCACACAGTGGAATGGCACAACAAAAATTTACATTCCATTTCTGGTGCTATGGCTATTTTAATAAAGAGAAAATAGAGTTAACAGGTTAGAATACTTGAAAGCATGGGCTTTAAGAAAAAATCTGACTTGAGTTTAAATTCTGACAACCATTCTATTGTGCAGTAGCTATGTGGGCTTGGGGAAGTTACTTCTCTCTTTTGAGCCCAAGTTATCCAATTTATAACATGGTGATAACAGTACCTACAGTAAGCGCTCTGTGTTGTTAATATTAAGATAAATATGTTGCCTTAGCGATTGTTATCTATGACAAAGAAAGACAACTGTTGATATTTATCCAAATATTTATTTGAAAGGATGTTTTATTTGTCTTCAAATCAGGAACATCATAACCATAACCTATCTGACCCCTTATTTGTGACCTCAGAAAAAAAAGTCAAGGTTATAAAATATAAGAGTCACTTATCACTTCTTTCTATGTAGGTTCTGGTGTTGAAATTGGTACCTTGTGACTAGTGGTTGGTAATACTGCTAATGGAATATGGATGCATTAAAAGCAAATCTTTTGACAACCCTTTATTAGCAGTCAGCAATTAAATATATTAAGAAGCCTTGTTTTGCACACTCTTACAACCAGAGAACACTAAAATGTATATGTTATAATTACAATTATCCTTTCTCTTCATTGTCCTGCTGAGGAATGCACTGTAATTCTGGCAGCCAGACTGCAGAGTTGGCTTGCTTTCCTTGGATTGCAGATGTCTAATTGCAGGCAACCATTTCATTTAAAATGGCTCATTAAAGTAGAAACCATTTAGCATCAGTAACATGGATCAGCATCCATGATTATGCATTTAATTAGAGAAGCATGTTTTTCCCCACTTATCTAATAGTTCTATCAACCTATGTATCTGTCTTTTGCATCTACCTACACATATACACATAGAAACACACAGATTTATGCACAGCCTTCCTCAGACAATAATTTTACTACTTTCAAATAGTTGAGATTTCTTGACCCATGTCCATAAAGCATGTATAGAAAGTTCTAATTGTAAAATATTAGAATATGTTGCTAGTTAATATAAGTAGATTGGCTATTACACAAGTAAGATTTATTTATTTTTTTTACTTCGTAGGCTTTTCTAGATGTATTATATTTCACTTTAATAAATGTCTTTATTTACTAACTGAAATAATACTTGCTGATTATTATTCTAAACACTTGCCAGATCCTGAATTATTGAGTTTATCAGTCACTAAAATAGAAGTGAAGAAAGAGATTAAGAAAAAAAAGTAATTCTGACCTTTCTCATTCTTATGCATAAAAGATCAGTTATGGAAGCATAGTTTTGATGTCATGGTTTATTCTGATTATTTTTCATATTGTGATCATAGTTTTATCTATTTTTTTAAGAAATAGAGTATTTGGAATTTTTAGCCATTTTACTTTTATAACAAACACATTTCTAAAAATGGTTGAAGAGGACAGATATTTTCTATATCAGAATTCTATGAAACAGCAGTGATGAACTGTATGAACTGCAATCAGTTGACTATTGAGTCACTGTTTACATAATTATTTATAAGTTATTTGTAAATGGCCTTGGGTTTTTGTTTTAGATCTATAAATTTCAATAAATGAAATGTCATTTAGACGTTTTTGTAATATTAAGTAGGAGTAAACTAGGCAGTCTTTTATTAGCTTATTTTTCATTTCCTTAGAGAAAAATGTAATTTACTTCTGCAGAATCCAGATATGTAGATGCACTATATCATGTCTAAATCCAAGGCAGAAAAGAGTTTTCTATTAAGAGTTCCTGGTTCCTAGAGAGCAGAATAAATCAACAGAATATCACACAGGAGTAAAAGTCTTGTGTTAAACCATGTTCATGCAATTGTGTGTCTATGAGAAGGGCACTGAGACTGACATATAAATTAAGAGCACATAGAATAAACATCTCTGGTCCTATTTTGTGAAGCAGCCAGAAGATGGTCTCATGAATTCAAGGTTGGGGATCTTGGTGGGAGTTTATTTACATTCTCACTGGATCTTTAAATTGCATCTTCTCTTTCCCCTCAGGACTACTGAAGTAAAAGGAATAGTGCCAACAGAAAGTTATTATACAATAATTGGTTTTATTAGTGAATATTAAACCATTGATGTGTGCAGATGTGTGTAAATCACCTTTCACCTCATTCCTTACCACTCCTAACTACCACCATTCTTGTTATAGGTCAGAAGTAAAGAAACAAGTGAAAGTGAGAGCAGAAGGGAAGAAAAAATAGGAGGGGGAGAATAAAACAGGAGAGGGAGAAAAGATGGGGAATAGCAGAAAAATCAAAAGGAAAAAAAAGAGAGAGAGACATTTCACAACTAGTCAGGAGTAAGATAAGCAGAAAAGAGAGAGAGTGAGGCTCAACGAGGATTTGAAATAAGAATGGGAAGTTAATAGTAAAGCAAGTGAGAGAGAAGGGGGAGTTATTTTGATTCTGAAGTGTTAGTAAACTATGCTCCTCACATACTGCAATTTACTTGAATGTTCATCTTCAAAGTGTTATCAAATCTTATCATTGCTTTGAAATGCAAAACAGATGATTGATTACTATTCATAGTTCTTCAACTTTCTTTACAAGCAGATCTTCAAGTGCTTCCACGCACTTTCAGTCCCAGTAGCAAACATGTCTCAGAAATTATCCAAGCAGTGACGAGAGCATTACTCATCTTTAGGAAGGAATATATTTAAACTAAAAGTGAAATTGTGATTCTTTGATCAATGGACAGTTCTCGACCTAACCTGATTGCCAAAGGAACTGTTTTGGTTCCTTTGTTTATGTCTCATCTCTGCCCTCAATTACTCTGTTGCTTTTCTAGTGAGTGCTACAGAGAGAACTTACCATCAAAATATCTTTGTACTAAGAACTTTAGGAAGGATGGAAGTAAAGTTTATGGAAAGTTTCTGTCCAAGATCATAATAATTGGGAAAGAAAGGTAGACATGAATATACAACTTAGAAGCAATTTCAAAGACTATGTAATGAAATACAATATAAATTTTAGAATGAAAAACTGGAAAGAAATATGGCAAAAATATTTCTACATAAGGTTTCTTTCACAGTGGTTTACCTATACCTTCCTTTTATGTAGGTCTCAGAATAGATAATAATGTTTAAATAAAAAAGATAGGGACCAGCAATTGGCATAATGGCTGTCACTGGAATCCCATGTAGTCGACTGTGGTTTGAGTCCTGGACCTGGTGGCTTAAACTCACGTTGGGCACGTGTGCGTGCGTACCCAAGATCCTGAGAGGATAATGGAGGAGAAGGGATTGTGGCATGGCCATCCCCCCAGGGGGTGATTTCTCACTTTCTGTCTCTCTGTCTCTCTCTGTCTTTCTGGCGAGTGCCCACGTCTTATAGCAAAAACCTCTCAAATAAATAAATAAATAAATAAATAAATAACAAAGATAAAAAGCATGACTCTCATATATAAAAATGAATACATATTAAATATTTTATTTAACTCTAGAGAACTAAACATTGGGTCATCAGAAAAGTCATAATGTGTTTTTCCATGCAAAAGTGCATCATGACTTTTCTGATGAACCAATAAATATTATAATCAGTTCAAAAAAGAATGCAAAGAACAAACACATTTATAGACTAGTAACATTCAAATGAAGGTAAAACTTTTCTACAAGAAAGAGTATACAAGTCAACTGGAACCTCTACTAGAGAAGACAGAATTTGTAGGTAGATTAATTACCTTAATTTAGAACTTTTTTAAGAGAAATTTTTGCTATAGGGCGCATTCATTCACCATAGAGAGGTAGAGAGAAACAAAGCAAGAAATCACCCCCTCGCCTCCGTGGGGGTATGATCATGCTGCAATCCCTTCTTCTCCATTCTCCTCTCAGCATCTTGGGCTCTTACATACATGCACCCGGCATGATTTTTAAACATCCAGGTTGAGGACTCAAACCACAGTTGACTACATGAGAGTCCAATAACATAACCACTATGTTATCTGCTGGTCCCAATTTATAACTTTTAAACTATCTCCTATAAAATAGAAATGTTAACTTGCCCAAACCAATAGTGCTATGTAGACAAATACATAGTTTTCCTTTGAGTATCAAATTATTTTTAAATAGTAAGATTAAGAGCCTAGAGAGCCATAATAATATTCACTACATCATCTTAAAATGAGTAGTAACTTGCATATATTGAACGTTACAGAAACTAGAAATTCTGAATACAAAAATTTTATATAGCATTTTTCAGTTATTTGTGTTTGAACACACACATACACATTTCTACATCATTCTTACCCTAGTGTGATAATTGTTCCATATTTTGCTTACTCTTTTTATATTAGACTTATTTTAAATAATGCAGTTCTTTGGAATGATGCATTTTCTTTGTTATGGATGAGAAAAATTAACCTCCGATTTGGGTCTTTAAATGAAATATATAAATTTGATTAAGGGTAGAGTTCCAGCGTTTTGAGGTAAAGGAAATGGTATATTTCTTTAACTAATTAGGTTCTATTTTCAGGAAGGAGGTATCACTTTACTTGAGATTATTTGCATTAAGTAAATGTAATTTTACTTCTTTTCTTCAATAAAGAAGATTCTTGGTAACTTTCTATTAATATTTATTTATCAATTTAAAACAATTTTATTTGTTATCATTGTTGTTTTTTAATTTGACCACAGGGAGAGAGAGAGAGAAAGAAAGTGAGAAAACAAGCTGCCTGGTCTGGGACTCGAACCACATTCAGCCCTGCATTAGTCCAGTGCCTTAACGACCATGCCTCCTACTGGCCCCTCTATTAATATATAAAGCAATTGTAAGGGTTTGTTTTTGCATCAAAGCAACATCTACAAATCCAAATATTGTTCTTAAATTACCCTTTGAAGAGTTAAGCAAATCTGAGCTTTCCTGCTCAAAACTCACTTGCATTCTTTGCTAAAGCCTGGTAGGTTCTGCTTGATTGCAAACTCCCCCTCTCTGTGTTTTCATCACCATCCTTGTTTTATTCCTGACAGGCGGATAGCTACCTTCTTGTCATATCCTTACATGGTGGAGGGAGAAAGAGTGCAAGCTTTCTGGGATCTCTTCTTGAAAGGGTACTAACCTTATCATGAAGACTCCATTGTCATGACCTCATCCAACCCTAATTGCTTCCCAAAGGTCCCATTTCCTAATACCATCACAGCAGAGATTAGGGCTTCAACATATGCATTTTGGGAGAACAAAATTCAGTTCTATTGCATTTTTATCTACGATCCACCCCCAAACATGTCCTGGTATGCAAAATATATTCATTTCACCCAAACAATTCCAAAATTCTAACTCATTCCAGTATCAACTAAAGTCTACAGTCCAAAGTCTTATCTAAATATCATCTTTATCAGGTTGCAGTGAGACTCCAAAGTGTGATTTGTCCTTCCTTAGGAAAATTTTTTTCTCCAACTAAGAACCTGTGAAAACAGACAAGTTATGTGCTTCCAAAAGTACAATGGTGGAACAGAAATAAGGCAAACATTCTCATTTGAAAGGGAGAAATAGGAAAGAAGGGAGGGGTGAAGGATTCTAAAAAAAGCCAAATCTTACAAAGCAAATTCCACTAAATCTTAGGCTTGAGAATGAGACTCCGGGTCATTAACTGCCTTCTGAACTTACTATGACAGTGATCCTTCCACCCATGGTTCTTACAGTTGGGGATATCACTCTCAAGGCACCAGGTCACACCCCTAAGGCTCTACGTGGAGGCCTCCAGTTTTTTTAAACTATACTTTGTATCCCTGATGATCTCCAAATCGCCTTCAGAGTTATTTTTCCCCTTTCATGAAAAATAGCACAGATAGCCCATAGGGTCTTTTTCCTATAAAATCCAAAAAGGCCCGTTAGTCTCTCTTCATTTTATCCCACTTTCTTTGTTGCATTTAGTTCAAACTTGTAACGTCTTTGTTGTAATAGTCCTGTCTCCATCCTCGGCCTCTGCTGGAAGGGTGATTGTCTTAATTGTTTTATTCTTCTTTACCACAGATTGTGCTAGTTATAAACAATATTTTATTTGGCTCATGTTTTCAGAGGCTGGGAAGTCCAAGATAGAGGGGCCTCATCTGCTGAGGGCTACCTTGCTATGTCATAACATGTCAAAAGGCATCACACGATGAGAGAGCATGCAAGAGCAAAGAGGGATCAAACTGACTTTTATAACAAAACCACTCTTGAGATAATGAATCCACTGCTGCTGTTATGAAATCAATCTATTTGCGAGGACTGAGCCTTCACGACCTAATAATGGCAAAGTCCCACCTCTCAATACTGTTGCACTGGGGATTAAGTTGTCGACATACAAACTTTGTTGGGCACTTTCCAACCGCAGCATCCATGATCTCTTTTAAATGGTTGTCAGCCAGTATTCTCTTTAAAGCAACTATTCTCCTTTTTGCAAAACAAATAGGATGAGAATTCTCCAAATCTTCTAGTTGTGGTTACTTTTAGCTTAACAAGTTCCTTCTTTAGTTTATCTCTCTCTTTTTGCATTTTATTTTAAGTAATTACAAAGAACCAAGCTAGCTACTCCTTCAACACTTTGCTTAGATATTTTCTCAGCTAAATATTCAAGTTTCATCATCATAAATTCTACCTTTAAAAATCCTAAAACACAGTCTAGTTGGGTTGTTTGCCTCTTTGTAATGATCACAGTAACTCCAGTAATTAATAACATGTTTTCATTTGCATCTGAGACTTCACCAGAATTTCCCTTAATGGTTATATTTCTAACAGGTACTGCAAACCTCTTTCAGCCTGTACCCATTACTGTGTTCCAAAGCTCCTTTCACATGTTTAGGTATATATATATATTAACAGTAGTACCATACTCTTGGTACTAAAGTCTATTTTAATCAGAGTTTTCCAGAAAAACAGTACCAACAAGTAATATATGAAGGTACTTCAAAGAGTTCTTGCAAAAAAATAAAATTAAAGCATGTATTTATTTTGGTGCAAAAATATCTGAAGTCCATGCATAGTTTTTTCATAATACGCATTTTGCATGAGATTTCAAAGTCCTCTAACATATTATAAAAAATTGGATTAAAGAATTGTGGAGAGTCAGACTTCTGAGATTGTAGTTGGCAAGCTGGAGATTCAAGAAAGCCAGTGTTGTAGTTCTAATCTAAAAACTGGCACATTCAGTATGCAATAGCTGATAATTTACTTAAGAGTCCAAAAAGCAGGAAAACACTAATGTCCCAACTCAGGGCAGTCAAGCTAGAGGAGCTCCCTCTTAGTTTTGGGAGGGTCCATTTTTTTTGTTCTTCTCAGTTTGTCAGCTGACTAGTGGAGATCCACCCTCATTAAGGAGGGTAATTTGCTTTATTGTGCCTATTGTCTACCAATTCAAAAGTTGATCTTATCTAATAACCACTTCAAAGACATACCCAGATTAATGTTTGTCTAAATATTTGAGCAACTTATACCCTAGTCAAGTTCACCCAGAGAATTAATCATCACAGAAAACTGTAAAGGTTCAGGGGCTTGGGCACCTTATACCCTAGTCAAGTTCACATATAGAATTAACCATCACAAAAAAAAAATGTACAGGTTCTGGGGGGTGGGCAGAATGTTAGAGAAAGGAGGAAGCAGATGCCAAAGGGCATTGAAAGACAATGAACAATTTTAGACTTTGTTTCAAGGATAATGGTGAGCCACTGATGAATTGTAAGGAGGAGAATAAAGCAATCCAATAAAATACAAAAGATCATCAGGCAGAGAAGGAGAAAAAGAGTATTATAATTAGAAAGTGTGGTTTGATCTCAACTAGTCTTTATGGAGAAGAAAATGGGGAGTTTTTAAATATGATGAGAGATTGTCTTGACATGAGGAAACAGTAAGAAGGAGGGGTCAAATGATAACCAAGGTTCCAGTTTTTGAAAATATACTTATGACACACCATTTACGAAGAGAGAGAAAATGAAAGAAAATGTTTTGAAGAAAGATGATGGCTTCAGGCTTAGGTATATGAAGTTTGAGCAGTGCAGGTCTGAGGACCAGATGTCTGGGGCTTATTTATTGTGAGTGGCTCAGAATCTCTACATAGAGAATGTAGAGATACAGAATGTAGGAATAAAGAATTTAATATGAACACATCAGTATTTAATGAACAGAAGAGGGAAGCACTGGAGGTATCTTTGATTGTTCTTTGCTCCTATTGTATTTAACATGTAAACATTTATAAAATATTTTCAAAATATCACAGTCTAGAAAAATGGTATAATGGTGAAGCATGTACCAAAACCATGACTATATTTGATCTTTAGTTGGGTTATTTTTTAATGAGAGATGTAACTCTTATTGCTTTTATTGATATATTGCTTTTTGCATCTGCCAGCAGAATGCTTTCTCATAGGCTGTAGATCTACTTTAGCTGTACCCAGTGCATCAGATGGTCTAGTGTTGAAGAAGAGGTTGAGCAAAAATCAATCCACATCTGAATTGAGTAAAGTCATGAACATCTTCCAAAGTCAACAGTATTTTTAGGATGCAAATAATTAAGTGATCTATTACTCATAAATATCAGGTCTAAAAATATGGAGATTTATATGTATGTCTTTTAAACTTTCTTCAAGAGAAAAGAAACAGAGAACTCTTCATCTGTAATTTTAAAATTAAACTGTTAGGAAGAGTTGTAAATTATAATACCATTATAGGCAATAAATAATATAATTGATAACCTTAAAAATGACTTACACTGGGTTGGCAGGTTTTGTTTCAAGGATAATGGTGAGCCACTGATGAATTGTAAGGAGGAGAATAAAGCAATCCAATAAAATACAAAAGATCATCAGGCAGAGAAGGAGAAAAAGAGTATTATAATTAGAAAGTGTGGTTTGATCTCAACTAGTCTTTATGGAGAAGAAAATGGGGAGTTTTTAAATATGATGAGAGATTGTCTTGACATGAGGAAACAGTAAGAAGGAGGGGTCAAATGATAACCAAGGTTCCAGTTTTTGAAAATATACTTATGACACACCATTTACGAAGAGAGAGAAAATGAAAGAAAATGTTTTGAAGAAAGATGATGGCTTCAGGCTTAGGTATATGAAGTTTGAGCAGTGCAGGTCTGAGGACCAGATGTCTGGGGCTTATTTATTGTGAGTGGCTCAGAATCTCTACATAGAGAATGTAGAGATACAGAATGTAGGAATAAAGAATTTAATATGAACACATCAGTATTTAATGAACAGAAGAGGGAAGCACTGGAGGTATCTTTGATTGTTCTTTGCTCCTATTGTATTTAACATGTAAACATTTATAAAATATTTTCAAAATATCACAGTCTAGAAAAATGGTATAATGGTGAAGCATGTACCAAAACCATGACTATATTTGATCTTTAGTTGGGTTATTTTTTAATGAGAGATGTAACTCTTATTGCTTTTATTGATATATTGCTTTTTGCATCTGCCAGCAGAATGCTTTCTCATAGGCTGTAGATCTACTTTAGCTGTACCCAGTGCATCAGATGGTCTAGTGTTGAAGAAGAGGTTGAGCAAAAATCAATCCACATCTGAATTGAGTAAAGTCATGAACATCTTCCAAAGTCAACAGTATTTTTAGGATGCAAATAATTAAGTGATCTATTACTCATAAATATCAGGTCTAAAAATATGGAGATTTATATGTATGTCTTTTAAACTTTCTTCAAGAGAAAAGAAACAGAGAACTCTTCATCTGTAATTTTAAAATTAAACTGTTAGGAAGAGTTGTAAATTATAATACCATTATAGGCAATAAATAATATAATTGATAACCTTAAAAATGACTTACACTGGGTTGGCAGGTGGCATGGTGGTTAGAGGTGCTGGATTTCCACGTGAATGACCACAGTTAAAGTCCAGGACCTGATGGATTGCTTTGTCCTTTTCCCTTTCTCTCCTTCTTTGGTCAAATTAAAAAACAATGATGATGATAATAATAATAATAAAAAATGGAATTAAATAAATAATTCTTTAAAAAATTACTTACACACAAATATATTCCACTAAAATAATTTTTTGTTGGGACCAACAGATGGTGTAATGGTTATGTAAGTGGATTCCCACGTAGTCAACCATGGCTCCAGTCCTGGACCGGGTGGCATAAGACTCACACCAGGTGTGTGTGCATGCATCTCCAAAATTATAGAGGAGACTGGAGGAAAAGGGATTGTGGCATGGCCATCCCCCCTGGGGGATGATTTCTCCCTTTCTATCTCTCTGTCTCTCTCTGTCTCTCTGGGGAGTGCAAGTGCCCTATAGCAAAAACAAAAAAAAAAAAACAAAAAACAAAAACAAACAAACAAAAAAACTCTTGAAAATTATTTCTTGTTTTATTCATTTTTGAAAATAGTTTAAAATTATGTGCAGTTGACTCAGTTATGGTATTGGCAGTAAGGCTGCTGCTGTGTGATGTTGGAAACGAGATAAAATGTCCATGGGTTTATGTCCATAGATTTGTGTCCTTGGACTAACAGAACATGCTGGTTAGCTGCAGGGCTGGTAGTGGGTAGGATCAGGGCATGAGGACACTGATAAGGGCTTCTGTTTTTTACTCCTCTATATAGAAGGAAATTGAGACAAACTTAATTTATAAAAATTATGTAAAATAGATTCTCAGGAGATTAGTTGCACATGACAATTTCTGACTATTTTTTAAGATTATGCTTAGATGGCATAGTGCTAATTTCAGGTTTGTATTTTTCTCCTTAAAGTTGTTCTAGTGTTCCCACTGACCTTGTTCTCACAGCTTTTTGAACCCCTGCCCTCTTCACCTTTTGAGACATTATCATCATTAAGCTAAAGAAATAAAGTCTCTGTTTTCACTGAGTTTACATTATAGAGAAAAGTTTTTCAACTGAGGCACTATTGAAGATTTGGCTTGATAATCCTGTGTTGTGAGGGACTGTCCAGTGCAAGGTAGAACATTAAGCAGCATCTCTGGGCTTCACCCAGTAGATGCCACTAGCATTCAAAAAAAAGGATTAAACAGACACAATATAACACTATATTAGTGGTGATAAATACTGTGAAGTAAAATAGAAACTGGGACTGGGGAACCAGCAGTTAGCGTAATGGCTATGTCGATGGACTCCCACGTAGTCGACCGCAGTTCGCATCCCGGACCCGGTGGCTTAAAACTCATGCCGGGCGCGTGTGCGTGCGTGCCCAAGATCCCGAGAGGAGAATGGAGGAGAAGGGATTGTGGCGTGACCATCCCCCCTGGGGGGGTGATTTCTCGCTTTCTGTCTCTATGTCTTTCTCTGTCTGTCTGGCGAGCGCACGCACCCTCTCAAAAATAAAAAATAAATAAAATAAAAATAAAAACTGGGACTGTGCTTAGAGAGATTGCAGAGGCAAGAGTCCTAAAGCTTTCTCTTTAGGTACAGCAGTCTGCGTAGTGCACAGACGTAAAACACCTCTCCTCTATTCACAGATGCTTATCATTCCCTGAGAGTCTGTTTACGAAACTGCCAATTAAGGCAAGAGCCTGATATATTATTTACATGGTTAAATTATTTCTGATTCTTGACTATCTACAAAATGCCACAGTCACAATAAGATGTTTTTTGAATATGTCAAGTGCCTCAACTGAATAGAGCATTTTTATCTTCAAGTGGACGATTGCATGCTATTGATTTCACTGCCCTGTTTCTGCCACAGGGAAACCTGGAGATCAATAAGTCACATAGGCCTTTAGTTAGAGATTGGAGAGTATATTTATTTAAAATAATTCTGTAAATTTGTGTTATTACATTATTTAATCTATCATAAAGCAGGTTGGCTGTTTATATGGGCTTAAGAATTGTCCAGAGTCTGTATGGAAGACATCGTGCCACTGTGACGAGTAAAAGAGCAGTGTATTGTGAGTTCACACTCAGATTCTAGCTCAGACTGTCATCGACTCGCTCAAGGAGCTTGGGCAATCACTTCACCTCTGGGCATCTTCTCTTTATATTTATTTATTTTTCTTTTAAGTTTATAAGCTCATTTACTTTTTCCATGAGAGACAGAAAGAGAGAGAGAGAGACAGAGAGAGATACAGAGAGAGAGACTGCAGTGCATAAATAGCTAGCCTGGATCATGGGCGTATGCATGCCTGCTGTGTACCGGGTGGTCCCGGGATATGACCTGAGACTCCCATAAGTGTCTAGTAGCATTGCCACTGTGCCACCATCTCACTGCTGAATATTTTCTCTTAATGAAACTTAAAATTTAATTTATTTAACTTATTTAATGTTTTTAAAAATGAAGAGATGCAATAGTAACTAAAATTTAAAAATATTCTGAAATTATATATATATATAATTTTTAAAAATCATGTAAATAAATCGAGGGTGGGTTGTATTTTTTAAATATTCTTTAAGTCCAGAAAGAACAAATGTCACTATTTCCATTGCATGGTAGATGTTTCTTCTCTAACCTACTTAAACAAGTCCCTGCACTGTTCCTGGTCAGTCTCTCTCCAGTTTGTCAGTATGCAATATGGTGTGTTTTGTTTTGTTTTGTTTTGTTTTGTTGTTTCATTTTTTTTCTATGTATTATGTTTCACTGGAAATTTATCATAATTTTCTGAAAGCTGTCATCTAAATAGAAAAGTACAGTGGGACCATTGGTACCAGCAGATGATATAATAGTTACGTCACTGGACTCCAACATTGCTGACCAAGGTTTTAGTCCTGGACAAAGTAGTTTAAAACTCATGCTGGGTGCATGTACATGTATGCTCTAGATCCCGAGAAGAGAATGGAAGAGAAGGGATTATGGCATGGTCATCCCCTCTGAGGGGTAATTTATTATGTTTTATATCTGTCTCTCTCTGTCTCTCTAGTGAGTGTACACATGCCCTAAACAAAAATCTCTTTCTAAAAAAAAGTACAGTGCAACAGTTAAATCTTTTCATTTTTATTTTTATTTTTTTTTGCCATAGGGCACATGTACACTTGTTGGAGAGAAAGAGACAGAGGCACTGAGAGGGAAAGTGAGAAATCACACCCTCTGCCCACCCCCAGCTAAGAGGGATGGCCATGCTGCAATACCTTCTCCTCCATTCTCCTTCTGGGATTTTGGGCACACACGCACACATGCCTGGTGTGATTTTTCAAGCCACTGGGTCTAGGACTTGAACTGCAGTTATTCATGTAGGAGTCCAGTGATGTAACTTTTACACCACCTACTGGCCTTTAACTGTTAAATCTTTTGTTCAAGAACAATGATTCTCCTTCTTTCATTATTACCAACCCCTTATCCCAATTCCCAAGAGGCCTTTTAGATAAAGGCCTCTAATGAACATTTCAGTTTAGAAAGAAATTTTAATATCATAAATTTGTCTCTCCCACCCCACCCCAAACAATATTGTGTTCTGGGGTAATATGATGGGAACTGAAGAAGCAAGCCTCCACCCTCGCCTGGTTGAAAACTCATATTTAGACTCAAAGCTGGGTTCTAAATCTCCAGCAATTTTTTTAGCAGAGCTATTCTAGTCCAGACTTGCTATGGCTATGTGGTCGTTAATAGGTTATGATGTTAAACCTCTGTTCTCCAAGCTGACTTACCCTTTCCAAGTCACTAAATGTATCTGAGTGGTTCTTTGGCTGTAAAACATTGATTGCTTCTGAGATAGCTGTGAGGATTAATTAGCATGTAGAAAGCTTAGTACAGTGTATAGTAGATGAGAAACAAAAATATTTGTTACTATTGATATTGATTTACAAAAAAGCAAAAAATGGAAGAGAATAATGTTCTTCAGTCACCACTGTGTTCTTTATTGATTCAGTGGTTATTTTTATTTAACTTTTAAAACTGTGAATATAACATTTTCTCCTACCTTTTTTTATTGTCAGAGGGCAGATGTGCTCTCTGGAGAGAGACAGAGAGAGGGAGGGGGGGACAGAGGGGGGGGAGGTCGGGAGGGAGGGAGAGGGAGAGAGAAAGAGAGAGAGAGAAAGTGAGCAATCACCCCTGAGTGGGGATGGCCCATGCTGCAGTCTCTCTCCATGTTGCTCTCAGGATTTTAAGCATTCATGCACACACACCAGAGTGATTTTCAAGCCTCCCGTCTAGGATTTAAATCACATAGTCGGCCAGGTGGGAATCCGGTGCCTTAACCACCATGCCACCTCCTGAACATGGTGTTGGAATTCTTAAAAATTCACTGGTGATAGTAATAAGAAGTAGAGTCCAGAACCATTGCATATTCAAATAATAAGGAATACCCCCAAGTTGACCATTTATTACCAGAGTTTACACATAATTCCCAATTAAAATCCAGATATATCTGTCTGCAGAATTTATTTGTTAGAAGGAAAACTTCCCTTGTCTTTCTTAAGTTCAGATTTATTGGGAGCCTACGAATTCACTGACAATAGACAAATGAGCAGGAGTAAAGACAATATTTATATATTATTGCAAACATGTAGAAATAACTCAGTTATGAGTAACTGCATAATCAGGAATAATAGTTTATATAGATTTTTTAAAAGAATTATTTTATTTAACTTTATTTACTTATACATTTTTTTATTTTAATTTGACCAGAGAGAGAGAGAGAGAATGTGAGACAGCAAGTCACCAGGTTCAGGACTCGAACCGTAGTCACCCATGTGGGAATCCAGCGCCTTTAACCACTACTCCATCTGCCGGCCCCAAGTTTATATAGCTTTTTAACAAAAAAAAGGATTTTTTTGTTTTGTCTTTGTTTTAGATTTAGGATTTTAGTAGGAAAGTATACAAGGCATTTTTTTTTTGTTTTGTTTGTTTGTTTGTTTTGATGCTAATGAAAATAGGCCTTCTGTCTCCAAGGCAGCTGAACTTGGAAACCTCCCTTGGACAAAGGTTAATGGTTGCTATATTTTTCAAAATACTGTTTTAGTCGGATAAGAGGAGTTCAGATAAGATTTCTTTTTCATTTCTATAGCTCAAACGTTATCATTTTAAAACCATCTTTCTGCCAAACTGTGATCCCTTTACATCTGATAACTCTTAAAACCATAGATGTAGAATAACCCATAACTGCCTTGAAAAAGCAAATAAAATTAGTGTGCTATAACTTGAGTGCTTCCTATATATGAGTTTTGTTTACCCCAGTCAAATATTGCCCAAGGTCAACAGCTATTAAATAGCAGAGGCAAGATTTCGCCTAGATCTACCTAATTCCAAGGTCAATACTTTATATAACTACAGTGTTCTCAATAAGCCTTAGTGATCACTGCCTCTCTTTAGAGTTCTACTGAGGCTAAAAGCTATTAATATTATAAACTTTGGGATGATTATCAGAATATACCTTATATTTCTGCAAAAATCAAATTTATTATCTTTTTATAGGTTTTAGCATCTTAGCAGGACCTTATTATTTTATTTGAAAATTTCTCACCACAGTGAGATGTAGTTCACTTGAACCCAGAAACTTACTTAAACCAGCTAGTATAAAATAATAGCTGTTTTCCCAATGCCTCTCCATTTGGGCCTTCGAAGGCCTTTTCCCATAGTTTTTTCCTTCCTCTCCTTTCTAAACCTTGTTCTTTTTGCCTCAGAATCAGAATTTTGTTGTTTACTATTCTTCTAGTGTTTACCAATCACACCAGTCCTAAATTTAATTTGTGATACCAGTTGACCTACATGGTAGGTCCTGTCACGTCTATATGTTTTTCTTGCTTTAAAGGCAATTTAAAAGTAAGAGCTACTTAAGACAAAGACTACGTAGTCATTATAGTTGCCTACTCTGAGTACAAATTTGATATTAAGGCTCCTTGCAGATAAGAAAAAAAAATTTATGCAATTTCCATGATAATTAAATGGAAATATTATGTTAGTGTACTTGAAAAAATGATTTTTTCATGTTCTAAGACATATGTATTAAATAAAGCTTATATCAAGAACATTAAGCAACATGATCTTAGTAATATTCTTCATAGAGTTTTTTCAGTTTTGAAAAAGCTGAAGATATAATATCAACTTGTAAATTGATGAAAACGTATCTATAATATTAGTAGTGAAAAGTATTATAACCTAGATCTAGATTTTAGAGGTTACTGTTTTAAATTTATCCAGTTTAGGGAGTAGATGAAAGTAAATTGCCCTGATACCACATAGAAATACTCTCAAGAGTCAGCTACGTAAGTGGGAATTTTGTTTGTTTCTTTTTAAATTCAAATAGAGTATGTGTGCACATACGTGAGAGAGAACAAGAGAGAGACAGAGAGATGAGCACCCTCCATAGGTTCTGGTCATATGCGATGCCCTTCTTCCAGTCCTCCAGTCTATCAGATCTTGGTCATCCTTGTGTATGCCCAGTGTTTCTCCAGCCAGCCAGAATCGGCATTTGAACTGGGATAGCAGTGTTAGATTCAGCTGCTCTTGAGCAGCACATTACCTAAACTGGACTTTTGCTCAACAGCAAGGAGTTGAGTGTGAGGGTCCTAGCAATTTATTGCTCGTTACCAATAGAATTAGTGGTTAAAAAGCACAGGTAGTTATGCACATTAAAAAGACCAGGGGACCAGCAGTTAGCATAATGGCTATGTTGCTGGACTCCCACATAGTCGACCACAGTTCGAGTCCCGGACCTGGTGGCTTAGACTCACGCCAGGCACATGTGCGTGCATGCCCAAGATTGTGAGAGGAGATTAGAGGAGAAGGGATGGCAGTGTGGCCATCCCCCTGGGGAGTGATTTCTCGCTTTCTGTCTCTCTGTCTCTCTCTGTCTGGTGAGCGCATGTAGCAAAAACCTCTACCAAAAAAAAAAGAAAAAAAAAAAAAGGAAGACTGGTATTCTTATTGAGATGAACCGAGGAACATTTCACTTATGAATAAATGGACAGTATGAAGTTACATTATAAAATTTAGTTTTCTTTGAACTAGCCTCAAAATTTCATGCCAATTACAAAACTAAAAATAAGAAAAATTTCTTAGCCCTTTTCTTTCTTTTCTGTCTTTTGTAAATGTCCTTTTAAAGCCTTAACTCTTCAGGATGCTTCCTATGTAGCTACATTTTTTAGATGATTCCCAGTTTCTTCCTTTTCGGGTCATTTCCTATAGTAAGTTTTAATTTTCAAACGACTCCATTTTAATCCTTTCTGATTGAGCTACCTTACTGTATAAGAATCTTGGGTCTTTCTGTTTTCTGTAAGTTTAGAAATCTGATTTCTTAAAGAATGAACTAAATTTGTAATTTTATACCATACTTCTCATCTCCTAACCATCTTTCTTCAAGATGATTCTGAATGTCAGCATGGTAAGTTATACTCATGGGCTTTCATCATTCCACCTTCACCACAAGCTTCTGTTTATTGATCCAAAGTAAATTTATTGCTTCTTCAGGCATTAAATTGCTAGGCAAACAAAGAAATTAACTTCTTTAGTTGAGTAACAGGTCTAAGAGTTTTGTATGCTCTTTTCTCTGCTCCCTTCTTATAATTTGTTTAATTAATCTCTAGCAGTTTTGAATGTTATTGTGAAATAATCTTCCATTTAAATCACCTAACATGGTAGTCTATATTGCCCTTACAAATGGTGCCACTTGCATTTGAGTTTACTTTTGTTGTCAACATTCTGCTCCGTTCACATTTCCACCTCAGCAAATAAGATTTCATTTTCGTCTATACTGCTTTCTCACAGACTTGTTTCTTGGGACCAGCAGTTGGCGTAATGGCTATGTTGCTGGACTCTCATGTAGTTGACTGTGGTTTGAGTCCCAGACCTGGTGGCTTAAACTCACACTGGGTGCATGTGCATGCATGTGCATGCATGTGCGTGCCCAAGATCCTGAGAGGAGAATGGAGGAGAACGGATTGAGGTGTGGCCATCCTCCCTGGCAGGTGTGTGTGTGTGTGTGTGTGTGTGTGTGGATTTGAATGTGTGATTTCTTGCTTTCTGTTTCTCTGTGTTTCTCTGGTGAACACATGTGCCCTATAGCAAAAACCTCTCCAAAACACACACACACACACACACACACACACACACACGAAACAGACTTGTTTCTTCTATGAAAGCATATACTTGAATTGCTGCATTCTAATATTAAATTCCTCAATTTTCCTTCGCCATTACACATACACATGTGTACACAAACACACACACACACAAACACACACACACAGATTCTTTTCTATTATAATACCCTGGCTGTTGATATGAAGTTACCTGAGGACATAGGTATTGATATAAAGATATCTGAGGACACTGGTATTGCCTGTAATGCAGTTATGTTCTCCTACGAACACCTGGGGAAACACCCTATGTTTTTCTTTCTGTAGCATATCTATTTTCTTTATATTCATTTGTAATATTTTGATATTATTTTTCTCTTCCCATAAATTTTACTTTAGAATCGTTTGAATTTGGGGCTGGCAGTTGGCATGGTGGTTAAGGTGCTGGACTTTACATAAGTGACTGCAATTCAACTCCCGAACTTGGCAACTTGCTTTCTCACTTTCCTCCTCTCTCTCTTTCTCTCTCTGGTCAAATTAAGATAAATAAATAAATAAACAAACAATTATTTTTTGACAAAAAATTATTTATTTAATTTTATTCATCCATTCATTCATTTTAATTTGATCAGAGAGAGACAGAGAGAGAAAGAGAGACAGTGAGAAAGTAAGCCACCAGGTCCAGGACCCAAACCATTGTCAGCCATGTGGAAGTGTCCAGCACCTTAACCACCACACAACCTTCTGGTCCCTAAATAAACAACTCTTAAAAAAAAAAATCCTTTGAGTTCGGTTAGCAATTCTCTAGAGAAATAATACTCTTTCCTGTTCATATAATAATGTTGTCTATACCTAACTAATGCTTACGAATTTGGGTATCTTAAATCATGATTCTGCCACCATTTATACAACCAGCTGCTCCTCATTTCTTCCATTCCTAACTCACACAATGAATGGGAGGAAGTTTTAAACAACACCTGTGTCCCAGGAGCCCTTTAGCTTTCTGCCTAGGACAGCATGGCTTCTAAAAACGGTCTGCATGTTTATTCTGATGGCATCATTCACACTCACATGAATCAGCAGGCATGGGTAGTTGTCAGCAGGTGTGGTAAGTCTTGGCAGTTTTTCCATCATGTCCTGTATACATGGTCTAGAAACACAATGCACTTTCTGCTTGGCCTTGTCAAGTCTACATAAAATGTGCTCTTCCTTCTGGGTGAATAACAGGCTCTATTCAGTTAGATCTCCTTCATTTCTTTTTTCTTAAATAGATCGTTATTTCTCCTAAGTCGCTAATATCTGCTTTCTTGGACTTTTGGAATTTCTGTCCTTCATATCTGTGATGAATGAAATTAAGACATATACACTGTCTTAGTTTAGCGAGCCAATATTATTATAGTTTAAAAATAATCCAAAGATTAATAATGCTATTTTGTAATCACAATAGAGACATTAATATTAGCAGACACATCGTTTATTATTATTTGGGTAGTTTAAATTGCATCTGGATTACTAATTCAATTTAGATGAAAATAGACTATCTCTGTGCTGTGCCATTTTCAAGGCCACAACTCATCAAAGAGAGCAAACTGCAATACAAAATTTATCTTTGGATATTATTAAACAGCAATTATATCTTACTTTGTTCTGTGGCTGGCAAGCCATGTGCTACAGAGGCCAGCAGCCAGAATTTCTGCAGGAGAATTTAAAATAGTGCCAAATCAGGAAGAGATAGCAGCCAAAGGGACCTAGCATTGCAGTTGCTAGAATTTCTCCTAAAAATGTTCATATTTTAGGAAAAAAATAAACAAAATGATGTTTCTGCAATTCCTCTTACAAAACAAGGGGCAAATCCTGATTGGGTTGACTTAAGTTATAGGATGTTGTGGAGATGGAAAGAGCATATGTGAAAATATTTGCACAGGCAAAATAAATGAAAAATTTGGGATTAACTATTTATTGATCTAGAGGTTGTTAGATATAAGACGTATTTTTTGCTAGGGAAAACCATAAAATATAGTAATAAATTGGCCTTATAATTCCTATGATCAACTTAGTACAAAATGAATAGTTAAATAAAATTATTTGGTAGTGATCCAATTTGTATTCTAGGAGTTAACTATCCTTGTTCAATGAAAGGACACATTAATGTTAGAAAATTCTAGGACAGCTAAGAGAAATTAAGGACGTTAAACATATTATTTGGATCATATCCAACTGCCATTTTTTATAAGTAAAATATAGTTATCTATAATGTCATATGGTTTAACCTAAATAGTATTTAATACATTATTCACATCATAAATAATTTTACACATTTCTCTTTCCAGGAGACTGAGTTCTGCTAGGGCAGTATTACCGATATAAGCATTCCCCAGGATACAGCACAGTACCTGTTACCCAGTAGGTGTTAAAAAAAGGTTAGATCGAAGGTAATAGTTGGACATAAAACAGAGACTATTCTGCAAGACAATCATCTTTAATGTTTTGATGGACTTTGACAAAATATATGAACTTCATTTACAAATTATGTTCTAGTTCATTACAAATGTTATATACACCATAAAACAAAGGCATACATATGTATGTATAATATTTTAAAAGGTGATTTTTTTTTTCACCAAGAAGAGGACATTGACTTATGAAAAACTGTAGTATTCCAACCTGAAAATTAATATGAAATTCACATTAAATGCTTAAAAGGAACAGATAGTCTAACTTAAATCTTGCTTTTTTATTTTTCTTACTTTAAGAGGTAAGAAAAGGAAAAATCTTTATTAAGTGCCAGAATAATACATTTATATACAACATTAAGTTTACACATTACAAAAAAGTATTATTTCAGTATTAAACAGATTTCAAAGATAAGATAATAAGTTAGGTGTGTTATCTATAGCCATAGATAACAGCTCCTAGTTCCAGAGTCTGACCTAAAACCTGGTGTGATGTCTGCTAATGAATGTTAACATGTGTCTTCTCTTCAACCGAAGATAATGGTGGTATATTTTTATACTAGTTTATCAGTGAGGGTTAAAATTAGGCTTCCTTTTTTTGTTTATACATTTAATTTCTGTGTGTTCTATATGAAGAAAACTGATCTGTCCTTCATGGTGAACAAAAGAAGACTCCTGAATAAAGACAACTATTCAGTTTCTTAAATTCTTGGCTTCTTTTAATAGTAACAGCAACATTAGCATAAGACAAAACTTGTATGTGCCAGCTTCTGTGATAAATGTTTTATCAACAATTGTGTCATGTAACCCTCATAATTACCTTGTTGCGGTATTACTTTTATAATTTTTCCCTTGTCCATACTAAACTTAGAGAGACCACGTTGGCCAGATCAGTTGGACAGTAAATGGCGGGGCTAGGATTTGAATGTGAGTTTCTCAGATCATGATAAATACTACTTCCATTCTCTTAAAAGCCAGATTTTGTCATGTGTATGATGCTTTCTTTTTTAACTCTGCTCACAAAAGTCCAGATAAATGTGTTTGAAAACCTCTCAGTCATATTCATTGGAAATTGAAAGTATCAAACATGTAGAGGAATCTTTTCTCCTCACAATGGCATAGCCAGTATTTCTTTCATAGGCATAAGCAGCTGATTGATGGCATACAAAGTTGCATGGCCATTGCACATATCTATAGCACAAGTTGTGGTAACAAAATTCATCAATTTCTCAATGCTATAGCAGAAAAAGCATTCTGGGAAAAGGATGCATTTATTTTTCTGTAGTTTTATAGCTTCTTGTTTTTCAAAAGTTAGCAGCTCATGGGAACCAGCAGTTAGCATAATGGCTATGTCGCTGGACTCCCACGTAGTCGACCGCGGTTCGGGCATAAGCAGCTGATTGATGGCATACAAAGTTGCATGGCCATTGCACATATCTATAGCACAAGTTGTGGTAACAAAATTCATCAATTTCTCAATGCTATAGCAGAAAAAGCATTCTGGGAAAAGGATGCATTTATTTTTCTGTAGTTTTATAGAAAAAAAAAAAAAAAAAGTTAGCAGCTCATGGGACCAGCAGTTAGTGTAATGGCTATGTTGCACATTCAATCCCTTCTCCTCCATTCTCCTCTCAGGGTTTTAGGTATGCTTGCATAAGCATCCAGCATCAGGTTCAAGCCACTGGGTCCAGGACATGAACCACAGTTGGTCATGTAGGAATCTAGTGTAACTACCATGCTACCAGCTGGCCCCTCATCTTATCTCTAATGTTACTTACCTCACATTAAAAATTTTAGTGGGACCAGCAGTTAGCGTAATGGCTAAGTCACTGGACTCCCATGTAGTTGACTGCAGTTCGAGTCCCAGACCCAGTGGCTTAAACTCACGCTGGGTGCGTGTGAGTGCGTGCCCAAGATCCCAAGAGGAGAATGGAGGAGACGGGATTATGGTGTGGCCATCCCCCCTGGGGGGTAATTTCTTGCTTTCTGTCTCTCGGTCTCTGTCTGTCTGGCAAGCGCACGTGCCCTGTAGCAAAAAAAAAAAAAAAAAGAAAAAAAGACCTCTCAAAAAAAAAAAGTTAGCAGCTCAGTGGTCGGAGAGAATATTGCAATTGTGTGTGATCTGGTCAAGCCTTATGGACTAGTTGCCATAGAGGGGACTGATAGAATTTCTATGCTCACTTTCATTTAGGACCACTGACTATTTCATTCATGCTTTTCATTCACTTTTTTTTTTTTAATGCTAAAGCATGTGCTCATGCACAGGAGAAAGAAGAGGAGGGAGGAAGGAGGGTGAGAGGGAAGAACGCAAAGAGAGAGAAAGAAAGAGAGAGAGACAGAGAAAGAGAGAGACAGAGAGAAAGTACCTCCCAATGAGGCTTGGTAATGCTGCAATACTTTTTCCTTCAAATCTGCATCCTGGAAAGATCCTGGGCACACACATAGCACCCGACATAAGGCTAATGGAATTCAAACCCTGGTTACTCATATGGTATCTCTCTTTGGTCTGCACAGTACCTAATTCCTGCACCATAGGGCTGGCCCTTTTATGAACTTTTCATACTTTTCAACACTTGCCAGTGAAAGTGGTTTAAGACTATTTCTCTGAAAAGATACTGCCATTTAATTTCAAAGTAGTTTCAAGTTCTCTGAGCATTGTGGTATATTGTGGTACAGTGAAAAACTACTTGTTTAGAACCAAATCATTGAAAGGCTCTTCTGCCATCTACTAACTAAAAACTTGTAAGATTACTTTTATTCTCTAAACTGCTTTTTTTTTTCATTTTTACATTTACATTTTACTATGAGGATTTTGAAATATGTAAAAAATAGTGGACAGAATATAAACAGAAAACCCTCATGTACTCTACCTACCTTCAAAAATGATCTATCGCTATGTCATTTATTTCACCTTTATCCCTTTTCACTTCTTTTCCCATTTTGTATCATAATAAATCCCAGCACGGGGACCAGCAGGTGGCATGGTGGTTCAGGTGCTGGACTACCACTAGTTGATTATGGTTTGAGTCCTGGACCTGGTGGCATGAAAATCCAGCTGGGTGCATGTGCGTTTGTGCCCAAAATCCTGACAGGAGAATGGAGGAGAAAGGATTGTGGCATGGCCATCCCCTCCAGCAGATGATTTCTTATTTTTTCCTTTTACTCTCTCTCTCTCTCTGTCTCTGGTGAGTGCAATCACATAAGGCAAACATCCAAAAAACAAAAAAAAGAAAGAAAGAGAGAAAAAAATTCCAGATTTCACATTATTTTATTTATATTTAAAAAAATATATAACAATCAAGGGACCAGCAGATGGCATAGTGGTTATATCACTGGATTCCCACATGGCCAAAAACGGTTCAAGTCCTGGACCTTGTAGCTTCAAAAATCACACCTGGTACATTCTGTGCATGCCCAAGATCCCAAGAGGAGAATAGAGAAAGGATTGTGGCATAGCCATCCCCCCTAGGGGGTGATTTCTCACTTTCTTTCTCATTGTGTCTGTCTGTCTCTCTCTCTGATGAACACATGTGCCCTACGGCAAAAACATCTCAAAAGCAAACAAACAAAAATAAAATAATCAAATTACTAGTATAGTACTGAAATAAATAATTATTCAATGTCACAAATATATAAAGTTATAATTTTTTTGAGAGGCTTTTTTTTTTTTGCTATAGCGCGCATGTGCTCACCAGACAGAGAGATAGAGACAGAGAGACAGAAAGTGAGAAATCACCCCCCAGGGCAGATGGCTATGCCTCAACGCAATCCCTTCTCCTCCATTCTCCTCTTGGGATCTTGGGCACGGATGCACACGCACCCGGCGTGAGTTTTAAGCCTCCGGGTCCGGGATGTGAACTGCAGTCGACTACATGGGAGTCCAGCAACATAGCCATTACACTAACTGCTGGTTCCTAAAGTTATAATTTCAAATTGCTTCATAAATTTCACATTTTTTTCATTACAGCTGGGTTTTACTTTTGGAATGTAAATAAAATCCACCAATTAAAATAGGTTGATTTTGTTATACCATCTGTATTTTGCTGATTACATCCCCATGAAAATCTTAAACATCTTTATCTGTCCTCTATATTTTCATTGAATTGGTGGCTGGTTCTGGAGATTTAATCACATTTTTCTTGTCTGGGGGAAAATCTATTACATCGTTGATATTGTACTCATTCATCACAAGGTACTTAATGTTTGGATACCTTGTGCAGTGTAGGAAACAATGTGATCAATGCCCAAGTCCATTATTTCTTTTGGGCCAAATGATGTTTTATTTCTTTTATTTTTCCAGAGTTTTCTCTCACTTATTAAGTGGGAAACTTGAAAATGAGAAAAACAAACAAAAAACTTCCTCATCTACTATTGATACATGTTTTCCCATTGATACAATGTTAAGTATGGAATAAAAACTTAAATAATTTTCCTTTATTTATCTTTCCTTTTGGGATAGTGGGCACATGCTCACATTTACTCAGTATGTTTTCAAGCTGCCAAGTCCAGAACTTGAACCCCACAGTTAGCCATGTGGGACCCAGCTCCCTTAGCCACAAGGTCATAGGCTGGCCCAGTAAATATTAATGAAAGACAGTTACTTGTTTATATTACGTTCGACATATGATTGTGATTATCCTTTCTCAAATTTGCTTAAGGAAACAAAGGCACAGTAGTGTAGGAGACAGTATAATTAATTAGTATACAAGATCTGGGTTCTAGATCAGATTTTCGGTCCTGCTTAGTACTCTGGCCTGGGGTCTTTAAGTCAGCTACTGAACATTAGCAAACATTTACCATATACCAGACCCATAATATCTAACCATGATGAACAGGTAGCTGAAGAAGCCATAATCCTTCTCCTCACAGCATTTAAAGTCTTATAAAAGGAAACAGACACAGGAAGCATCCGTAAATTACAATGAACATTTTGAAAAAGGAGGACACAGTGCCAAGTGAGCACATAGCAGAGACTTCTAGTCCACACCCTGGGTTGTGAGGGTGGCGCAGCCCAAGCTAACTAGAAACTGGACTGTGAGAAGCCGGGGTGAATGGCCTATCCAGTAGGAACAACACTTGCAAAGGTTCAAAGGTAAGAAAGCATGTCTTCTGTGAGGAAGTGAAACCTCATTCAGTATGATTCAGGGAAATCAAAAGGACAATGAGATATAAAAAGGGACACATGAAGGTCAGTAGGTGGACAGAGAAGGTTAAGGCAGCTGGAACCCACATGGTCAATTGAGAAGTTTGTGTTCCAGACCTAGCAGCTTGAAAATTATTCTGGGCACATGTGTGCATGTGTGCACCCCAAAATCTTGAGAAGAGAATGAATAAGAAGGGATTGTGGCATGTCAATCCCCTCTGGACAAGTGATTTTTCACTTTCCCTCTTTCTCTCTCTCTGCTTCTGACATTACACATGCTTTATACCAAAACTACAAAAAATAAAAAGAAAGAGAGAGGGAGGGAGGGAGGAAGAAAATTAGGTGGTGGGGGGAGAATACACAAGAAGAGGCTAAATTGCCAAGGACCTTGTAAGTCACATGAAAAGACATGGACTCGATCCTGTGAGCAATAAGGCATTCTGGATAGTCTGCACATTTATTCTTGCTCAAGTGTGGAGAATGGATTCCAACCAGTCAATAGGAGAAGCAAGGGATAAGACAGCAAAGACAAAAATAAAACAAAGCAAGAAATTAAAACAAACAAACAAACAAAAACCAAAAAAACCAGTTTAAACTCATTCTCCTCATGACAGGGGCAACATAAATCATCTGTAAAATCACTCTTAACATTAGATGATCCCAGAATCTTTTCTGCAGAATGTAAGTTACAGAATTTTCCCTCATGGAGACATAATTGGAGGAAAAGAGTTTTATCTTCAATAAACTAGTGTGTTTTCTGACCTAGTTAGTCAGATAGATGAAAAATCAGATGACACACTAATAAAAACCTAATTTAATAATATATCTACTAAGTAGGAATGTTAGATTTTAGTCATTTGGAGCAAAGTGGTATCAGATAATAACAATAATAAACTATGACAAAATAGTAACTAAATACTGTGAAAGATATGATATCCTCTTATAGATGTTTCTAGCCTATTGATGTTTCTAGCATTTCATCCTAGGAAAACAATTTATGAAACATTATTATAATGGAAATTGTATTTTTCAATTAGTTGTTGAACTCTGAGACACTAACTCCCAGAGGAAAATGTTTATAAGGAATACTTTCTGTTAAGAGTGGGCATGTAGGCACTTCATTTGAAAGGTTTTATACTAGAGGACTTTTATTGGAGATGTAAAACTCCCTCCCCTCAGGTTTTGCATTCTTTAATAAAATTCAGGGCCAACGTGATGCCATTCCTTGTTAGTGCTGCTGCTGCACAGTTTCAGACAAGACTAGCAAAGGAGGTAAGTTTCCCTAAGGGAGTAGTTAGAAAATTAATTAAACTGAGGGAGGCACTGGGATATTTAGAAAACAAATTAGAGTCAAGACCAAACACCACCAAGAACAGAAAAGAACAATAGAACCAAGGGAAAATAAAGTTTACTGTGCAGACTTCCCTTCTCTATCCTAAAAGAAATTTGGAGAATATTTTTTAGGAAAGCAAATTTCTTATTTCCACAGTAATCTACATTTAGTTACATTCATAAAATTCAAGCACTTTGTTCTAATACTTTTTTATTTGCTAGTGAGTGCTTGTGCTCACTGGAGAAAGATATACGAGATGTATACACAGAGAAAGAGAGAAAGCATCCCCTCATGGGGAACTGTCATGCCACAATCCCTTCTGTTCTGTCTTGCCCTTCTTTCAGGAATTGGGCACACATGCACACATTCCTGGTATGTCTTAAAAGGTACCGAGGTCTGGGACTTGAACTGTTCAATCGGCCATGTGGGATCCAGCTGCTCACATGAGGCATGTCACTGGCTGACTCTCATATAATGTTTATAAAATGTGTTTTTTCCTAAGCAAAGACTTCATGCCAAGCATGAATCTTTGATGCTGCTCTAGTAAATGCCATCTTAGAAGTTGCTAACAACACTTAACAAAGGACAGGCTTATGAGGGTTTGTATGAAAATAAATACTCAGTGTTCTCAAAAAATGATTCCTTCAAATGTCCAACACTTAAGTTGAAAAACGAATCCTTTCTTTCTTTTCAGTCCTGAGTTATCTGTAAGTAGAATAGTAGTACAGGTTGTTGGACAGCCAGGCAGGGTCAATGTATTAATTTAAAATACAGAGTTGCCTCATGTTCATTAATTTACCCCATTTTCATGAAATTTAGTCAAAATTTGGCATAATGCAAGGCAGGAAATTATTTTCCCAGTTATTCATAACATGTTGCATTATTGTGGTCTTTGATCAATAGTAATAGGTGTTAGAGACCTCTGTTACATTATTTATTAAAAGAAATATTATACTTCTTAACAGAGAAACTAAAGTGTAGGCAATCATTTATTGATTAAATCAATAAACAGTTAAACAATATCTAATGTGTAGTTAGGAAAATTTTTAAAAGTTCAATAAAGTCAACTGCTTCCTAGAATATAAAATAGGGTAAGAAAGGAAAGTCATAAATACATTAAATTATTAAGTGTAAACATAAAACCAAACCATAATACATAATGACAATAGTAGCTAAATTTACTTGAGTGTTCAGTTCAGTGAAGCATTGTGCATACATTATTTCATTTGAACTTTCAAAGTGGGACTAAATGTAATTTATTTTCTCAGCATCCATCTGAGGTATACACCATCTATTTCATAGATTAGTACAATGAGTTTCAGAGGAAATGAGCAGTTTGCCTAAGGGAACACAACCCAGATTCAGAGGTGAAGTCTGTCTTCCCACGTCCCTCACAATCTGAGTTTCCAAAGAGACTAATACAGCCAAGCATGGGTTCTGAAGACTTTATGTCAATATACTTGAAGTTCTCTTAAGTATAGTTTGAAAAGTCTGCTATACTGGTCTGCAAATAAAAAGTAATTTTTTTTGTGATTTTTTTTTTCTTCAGGTGCCTTTTCTCTGAAGTTTTGTTCTTTATCCACTCTGTACACATCAGTAGAATTTTCTGTTTATAACAGCAATCTGAATATAAACAGTTTTATTCCTGGCATTAAGAAGTAATGAAAGCAATGAGTAATGAAAGTAATGAGAATGAAAAAAATAATTTTATTAAACTGCATAGAAAGTATACTATATAAATGATGTAAAGTATTTTAACATATTACTTATGGTACATTGTAGTACCTATCATATTTTAACTAAGTTAGAACTCATGAAGTGAGGATTGTTATTTATTTGATATATTATCCTCTTTAAAATATAGTTTATGTAGTTCAAGGCATATGTGGATTATTAAGTGCACATTGTTTATAGTTAAATGACTTGCTGATCTTCATCTATTGCTCCCTGTTGGAAGATATTCCAATGGTGAAAACAAAATCTCTGTTGTTTGTTTAATTGTGCCCCAGGGTAGACATGAGAATGTGTCTTGGAGTGAGAGAACACCAGCTTTAATAAGCATACAATGCAATTTAACAGTTCATAAAACAGTAAAATTTAATCCTAGACTGAAAGATTTATTAAATTTCACTCAGTAAAATGGAGTATGGGATATGGGAGCAAGTGAAAATTAAATGAAATGATTTCAGGGGTAATAGATTTTATTACCTGACAAAGTGGGTGAATCTTTACTTTTTTTTCCTTCAAGCTATTTTTTCTTAATTCATTCTTTGGAAATAATTGTTCTGCAATACATTAAAAGCTTTTTGGAACCAGAGAGTAAACAAATTAGAAAGTACTAAAGGCTTTAGTTTAATTTTGTTTACTTTCAAAAGTGTGAAACTATCCTACTAAAATCTTATTGAAATTATGACTGAACTATTCTAAACTGTAAGTTAAAGTATTTTGTATTCAGGGAGAATTGACTAATATTCTTTTTGTAATATCCATTGAAAGTGCTCCCAAACTAAATGATGCTTGACAATAATGCAGTTTCAGAGTTTTATTTTTGCATATCAAGTATATTAAAAAATTCTTCCATATGTTCTCTGCATCTATAATCAATTCCATTGAAGCTTTACCAGAAATAGGCAATATTTTATTTTTAGACATTTTGCTTTTCCTTACATTTCATATCATTTTAACAAGTATTAACAATTTAAAAATTTATTGAAGAGTATAGTTACATCTTTAAGATTTCTTCAAATGTGAAACATAAAATTAATATTTTCTACCTTTTGAAGGGTTTGAAAACAGTTTCATGATTAAAAAGTGGAAACTTCCTAAAGTTGGAAGTTTCTGTATTTGGAAAACAAAGAAACAACTGGTAAGGTGCGTGTGTAGATGTTTAACTGTGTTTTTTACACACATTATATCATTTGGGCCTATTACACCGCAGAGCATTAATTAAGGCAGTTATTATTGCCCCTTAGCTGAGAAAAATGGAGTTAAGAGAGGTTATGATCATCTAAGGCACCTACTACTGGTAAATACAGAAAAGATTTGGAACTGCTCATTTGAGTTCAGTTAATTAAAAACACCATTAATGGCCTTTGCTGTATATTAAACAGTCAATACGTAGCATCTTAACTTTCGAAGACTCAAATAACTATTCCAGGGTCATAACTGTAATTGTTTTTCCAATCATTCAAACTCGATGAGCAATTCCTCTAATAAATTATTATAGTAAAATAAAATTTAAAAAACAAAAATTAAAAAGACTTGTCTTTGAGTAATCACTAGCTAGATAAGTGCAACGTTTTATTTTTATACAAAAATAGTTTTTAAAAAATGTTTAATATGATTGAACAATAACATGCCTATGGAAAAATTTTATAAGCTTATCAAGTATGAATTCAGCAGTGTTTAATTAAATGAGTCTGAGAGTTTAGAATTTTTTAAAAAATGCAACACAAACCATGCCTCTTGCACTGTGTACTATTTTATTTTGAGATTTTTGCTTAGTAAGAACTATCTATGAAAAACAAACATTGTCATACAAAATTAATTTTTCATCTCTTGACTTTGACCGCCATGTTTTAAATCATCTATGCAGTATCTGTCTCACATGAGATACTCAATATGCTTTAAATAATAATGAGAATCAAATGTCAGATGTTAGTTGATGGCTGATGGGAAGTCACAGTGATACTTAACAGTGAACCCTACCTGTCTAAAGATGGTTAAAAGCCCCGAAGAACTCATATATTGAGTGTCCCCTTTTGACTCCATTTAGAAAGATCATAGCACTTAGGGAGCAGAGGACTGCAGGTCACACATTAGTCGTTTCAGCCACACCTGCTCACAGGAATGTTCTCTGGGACCATCTCGCTAAATTCCATAGCTACAATCAGAAATAGTGTGAATTGTTGAGTGTTTTTTTTTTCCCCCTCATATACCTACTGCTGAGCACTGACAAAGGAAAATGAAGGGAAGCAGGACCTTTTATGTCTGTGTACTCTAATGATTTCATCTGTCATTCTTTTTCTCCCAAAATGGTAATTTAGGTTAAAACAGTTTCTGCAAAGGCAAATATAACTGACCCATTAGGAAATGGATTAAGGTAACAAAATTGTTTCCCTATAGCCCTTTCCTTTCTCTAGAGAGTTCATTATTGTACCTCTGCTCTATCTCCGTTAGCAATGCTTTCAGTTTTCTCATATCATTCTGCAATATTCTTTTCCTGATGCTAAAATCAGCAAACATATTGTAGCAGCAAACTTCATCTTATACAGTCATTCACTAGATGAGGATCTTCAGAGCCTTTCTCCAAAGTCATTATAAAAACTTTTCTGGCAGGGATATTTCAAGCTTATATTTTTAACAAAACCAGGTGTGAAAGTTTTAACTAATAGTATCATACAATAATGTCTCATTAAAAAAAAAAAGAAAGGTACTTCATTACCTTAGAAGGAAGGGGAATGACTTAAGCTTTGCTTGCCTCTCATTTAGGTATTCAGGGTGGTCTGGTTTGATAAATTACTTAGTCTAACATGGTGTCATTAGGTAAATGCCTTGACAGGGTCTGAAATTTGTCCAAATTCAAGATGATAATCACAGTTTTCTTGTCCAGTTAATACCAGCTTTTTAGCCAGTATGTCAGGTGGTTCAATATCAGACACTCACAAGGTCAATCTAGAAGCAAAATGACCATCAGAATGTAATCATTTCAATGTGTTTTGCTCTTTTTTCCATGTAATAATTTTTATAAGAAAATTATTTTTATGACTAAATTATCAGCATTAACGAGCTGGCTTTTAATTGCATCTCCTAGAACCAGAGGCAGCAGTTTCAGCAGTAGGTAAAGATCCCAGGGCTGTCTACAAGAGACTGCAGCGCCAGGACAAATCATACTAGTGCTCTTTAGAGACGCTCATGTACAAATGAAATAATGTTTCAAAGAACATCAAGGCCGTCCTCTAGAGGAGGAAGAAATGACAAAAGGACAATGTGCAGATCGAGGGTCCTGGCAGAAAATCAAAGGGGCTGTCCCAACTGCTTTGATTCCGTGACAATGTGGTAAGAACATTGGAGTCAGGATTTGTTTTTAACAACCGAGTAAGTCCCTCAGCACCAAAACTCTGGAATGGTGTAATTGTCCTAATTCACTCAATACTGAGAAAGGCTTTGAATCTGTGACTTCTAGATTAGACTCAGTCTTATTTAGTCACTCTTTGTTACTTGTTGGTATCTGATTAAACAAAACAAGTTTACTGGCTGGTTAAATGCTTTCTATCCCAGAAGAGCCACATTTCTCTAATTTATCTTAAAGTAAGGAAAATAGGATCTTAAAATCATATTCAGTTTATTCAACTAATCAAAATCAGCTGTATTTTCTTCATAAATGAATCGCCTATTGAGAGAATATAATCACCTGCCTTTATTAACTCTAAGAGACCAGGGGGAATTCTTTTCCTTTGTTCACTCAAGATCTAAGAAATTTGACCAGATGAAATATTGTAAATATTTTATGCAAAATAATATATTCCTATTTAATTCGTCTAAACTTGATTGAAAGTTAAAGTTAAAGGTTGTTTTCAGGGATAGCCTTATGGGTGTGTGAACTGCACAGATGCACAGGACCTTACTCACTTTTTAGTGATATTTGAATAAGGGGATTTACATTTTTATTTTTCACTAGGTTTTACAACTTATGTAACCAGTCCTGTTCGCTGCCAGTAATTAAGTAGAATCAGCATTTTCACAGTTAACTAATCCTAAGAGCAAAAACAACTTATAAATGTGTGGTCTGATTTGACAGAGATAAACATTTGCTTATAACAAAGGTGAACCCAAAATTCAAAAAATTAAACAAACCTTGGCTTCCCTATCATCACTATCTCCTATTTCTCTGTAATCACCATCTCCATCATGCTCCTCTCCCTTTCACCATTCTTTTATGAATTTCAGAGCTCTGTTCTCTCAATCTACCTTTACTACTGAGTGTTACTTGCTCCTATGGTTTCAACCATTCTTCATAAGTTTATGACTTCCAGATCAATATGCATGACCCACATCTTCTTCTAAGAGAGCCAGGAACTTGTGAATCTAACCCATCTTCCAGTTACCTCCCCTTAAAAAGTTCTGAGACATCTCAAATGTATTATCTCCCCCCTGAAACCTCTTGTTTATTAATGGGAATACAACACTAAATAAAATCTCTGAATGCAGAGAGATTTTGTTCTATATAAGGGAAAAGGTAATTACGTGCTGTGTGTGTGTAATCAAAAATTGATTGGGGGCTAAAAGGTGGAATAATGGTTCAGGAACTGGACTCCCATGTGGCTGATCATGGTTCCAGTCCTGGACCCCATGTCTTGAAAATCACTCAGGTGGACGTATGTGTGTGCCCAAAATCCCAGAAGGAGAATAAAGGAGAAGGGATTGTGGCATGGTTGTCCTTCTTGGGGGGGAGTGATTTCTCTCTTTACCTATTACTGTGTCTCTCTGGTTAGTGCATGTCATGTACCCTACAGCAACAACCAAAAAGAAAAGAAAGTAATTGTGTTTGTGTATGTTTAGTCAGAAATTGATAAGTGCTCTGAAGAAAGGTAAGCAAGGCGAGTGATTATAAGGGCATATTTCTAGTAGCATTTATCTATATTATTTTCATCTCAGTGAATATCATGACCATTTTTCTACTAACCTAAACAATACAAAACCTGTGTTTTTTTGTAACCTCCTCTCTGTTTATCATCACTCCTTCCATCTCCTCAAAAATCAATCAATGATTGAGACCAGCAGTTGGCAGAATGGCTATGTCGCGGGACTCCCATGTAGTCGACCGTGTTTCGAGTCCCAGACCCGGTGGCATAAACTCACGCCGGGCGTGTGTGCATGTGTGCCCAAGATCCCGAGAAGAGAATGGAGGAGAAGGGATTGCGGCGTGGCCATCCCCCCTGGGGGGTGATTTCTTGCTTTCTGTCTCTCTGTCTCTCTCTGTCTGGCGAGCACACGCGTCCTATAGCAAAAACCTCTCCAAAAAAAGAAAAAAAATCAATCAATGATTAAGCCTACTTCTTAATATTTCTTGAATTTATCCATTTTTATCATTGATCTTTATGTTATTTAAATTACTATAATTAATGTTTTTTTCTTTTTCATCAACTTTCTTGTAGATTCCCCTGGCCTCTAGTTTTGCACCAAAGTGAATGTCATTCTCCCCATTTAGGAAAGATCCTTCCTGAAAGTAGATTTGATTATGTCTGTCTCCTGAAAACACCTTAATAGCTTCCCCTTATCTTATAGATAAAAATCTACACTCCTGGTCATGACTGACAAAACCTTCATTTTTCTCTTTTTTACCAGCTCTTCCATCTTCATCCATTATACTCCAAAGCTCCACCTTTACCAGTACTTTGTCCATAAGTAATTTTCTTCAGATCTTCAACACTGTCTTGTTCTCTCTTATTTCTGAACTGTCACCCATCCTTCTTCTTCACCTGACTAGCTCTTATACTTCCTTTATGTCAACATTACTTTCTTCTGAAAACCTTCTCCTAGTCACCTAAATTAAGTTAGTGTTTTTGGTAAGTGCCCACTATAGCACTCTGTCCTCGTTTTGATTTTAGCACTTAATGTGTAAGTGCTATTTCTATGTATTTTACTCTAATCTGATTTCTTTCTAATCTATCTATCTATCTATCTATATGTTAATGTACTATTATCTAAATAGAAATATTGATGGAAAATGTAAACACCATATTGAATCTTTAACAGTTGGTGTGGGGACAGCAGGTGGCATGGTGGTTAAGGTGTTGTACATGGCTGACTGAGGCTTGAGTTCCAGACTTGGTGGCTTGAAAATCCCACTGGGTGTTTCTGCATGCATGCCCAAAATCCTGAGAGGAGAATGGAGGAGAAAGGATTACATCATAGCCATCTACCCCGGGGATGAAGCATGATTTTCCACTTTCCCTTTCACTGTCTCTCTCGCCAGATGATTCAATTATTTCAGATTACATTTTAGTTTAGGAGTTCTCATGTATTACCTCTTTTGCAAAAGCCACCTAGGTTAGCCTTGAAGTTAATCTGCCTAACTCAGAAGCAGATATCCAATATGCTCCCTGGAAAAGTCACATAAAAACAGAATTAAGATACTTTTTTCTTCAAGAAACTGTTTTCTA
>NW_006159452.1:2756717-2761956 GCF_000334495.1 Tupaia belangeri chinensis | reverse complement strand
CACAAAGCAGAAATTCATTTTGTAATCAGTAGTCTCAAAAGCCTGTAGAATTAGCATACATTATCTTTAAATAGGGTTAATCTGAATGCATATGATTAAAATAATCCTTTATTTAGAAATTAGGGTCATAGCAATTTTGGATTTTTTTTTGTTTTTTGTTTGTTTGTTTGATTGTTTGTTTGTTTGCCAAAAAGTATATGCACTTACCTGAGAGACAGGGAGAGAGACACTGAAAGGGAAGGTGAGAAATCACTCTGTAGGGGGGATGGCCACACCACCAAAGTAACTTAAATTTCTCAAAAAATGCTATGAGTAATTTTTATGAAATCCTTTTTGTATGTTTATGTCACAAAGTCTAAATTTAAAAGCCGGTGTAGAGAATGAGTTTAATCCCATTAAAATGTAAATAGTTCTCAATTTAAGCAACAGTTTAAGCTTCCTATATTTTGCAAATCATTGATCAGAATAAGGATTCAATGATAAATTTAAGATATTTAAAAAAAAAAAATTGCCTTGAGGCCAGCAGATGGTGTGGTGGTTAGGTTGCTGGACTATCACATGATAGTCATGGTTTGAGTCCCATACCTGGTGGTTTAAAACTCATGTAGGACACATGTGTGTGCATACCCAAGGTCCTAGGAGGAGAAGGGATTGTGACATGACCATTCCCCCGGGGAATGATTTCTCACTTTTCCTCTCTCTCTCTCTCTCTCCCTCTGTCCCTCCCTTGCAAAGGCATGTGCCTTAAGGCAAAGGCCTCTGGAAAACAAACAAATAAACAAAACAAAACAAAACATTGCCAAAGGGTGCAGGCACTCACCAGAGAGAGATGGAGAAAGGAAAGGGAAGAAAGCACCTCTCGGTGAGCTATGCTCACACTGAAATCTCTTTTTCTCCATTCTTCTACCTTGTCTATATTTGGGGCATGCATACACATACATGCTTGGCATGTTTCTCAAGCCACTGGGTCCAGGATTTGAACCATATATTTGGTCTTGTGAAATATAGCTCCTTTCACCACCAGACCACGGGGCTGGCCCAAAGAGCTTTTTTTATTTTAAGATAATAATGAATAAAGACTGGCATCATTGAAACATGTTTGCATGATATACTTTGTGTACTTATTTTTCTTCTGATTATAATTGTTCAGTATTTTGGGACACTTGCATTTAGAGCAACCTGAGAAAGTCAAACTTGATACTTACTATTCCTACAGAACACATGCTCACCATAATGGAGAGAAAGAGAGAGAGAGAGAACGAGAGCGAGCGAGCGAGCATGGGGCATGGTCACATTGCGGTTATTATGTTTTTAATTGTCAGAGGGTTCATGCTTGCCAGAGATAGACAGAGGTAACAGAGAGAGAAAGAGAAAGGGATAAAGCACCCCTCAATGGGAATGGTCATGCTGATATCTCTCTTCTCTGTTTGTCTATCCTGTTGAGATTTTTGGACATGTACACACATATACCTTGCATGTTTTCCAAGCCACTGTGGCAGGGACTTGAACTGTCTTTGGCTGTGTGGGATATAGATCGTTATATATAGAGCTTAACTGCTATAGGGTGGGCCAATCTATAATACATACCTAATGGACTTTTTTAAACAGTGAAATACCATATTAATAAGTAGATGTTTCTAATCATTACTTTTTATAATTAAAAAATCTTTAGAAGATTTGATAACATTAAAATACTGAATATTGTGAACGGTTTCTGAAATACTTTAAGCCTCTAAATCATATTCAACATAAATGGATACATGTTGTTTTATAGCATTTAATAAGGTTTAATTGAGGGAATAATATCTACTGTGTTTACCATAAATTCTTTAAGTTGGATATAAATAAGTACATGGAACTACTACATTTGTTTAAAAACATGCTTGTGATGTAATAGCCAAAATGTGTTTTAGGTATCTACAATACGGCTTTATGACTAAATGCCTTCTGGGTGTGTCATCCATTAGAGTTGAACTGTCTGCTATCAACTTGTTCAAGAAAGGAATAAAGCATATTAGTAGTTTTCCAAATGAGCCCCGTTCTTAGTGAGCTCTGCTATACTTTTATTTAATAACTAAGGACTTCATTTGTAGGAAATAGACACTGTTAATTAACAGAACAATACTTGTGCAAAAGTTTTAAAAAACTAATTAATCACTTATTCCTTTTGATGTATATTTTTAGAAAATAATTCTTGTGTGTCCTGAGACAGTAGATTAGAAGGTGTGACTGATATTGGTAGCTGTCGCAAGGGGTTATCTTTAAACAGATGTGGCATCTAGAGAGCTCCCTCCTTTTTAAAATATTGAGTGCAGTAAGGGTGTTTTTTTAAAAATTATTATTATTTTCAATTTTGCCAGAGGTCGTATGTGCTCACTGGAAGAGACAGAGAGAGAAGGAAGGAAAGAGAGAAAGCATATTCCAAGGCTGATGATTGCCATAGTCTCTTCTCCATTTCTACCTCTTGTAGATTTTGGGCACAAACTCACATATGCTCATGTGTTCTCACACTGCCGATTCCAGGATGAAACACCTAAGTGGCCATTTGAAATCTAACTGCCTTACTCACTATACCACGAGAAGGTCCATTAAAAAAATCCTTTATAACATATTTCTTTCATGAGAGAGAGAGGGTTCACCTTTTGTAGGATTATCATGCCACCATACACCCCCTGCCCCAGAACAGCAGGATCAGGGCAAAGGAGACCTCTGGGAACAAACCTAGGACTATGCAATGTGGCTTCAGTATCACAGAACATTTTGCTCCCACTGCATCACAATGGTTGGCCTAGGCAGCAGTTTTCATTTACCTTGCAGTCTTGGTGCTGGACTTGTACATCTGGTGAACTTCATATGAGAAAACAGAATATTTGTATCAATAGTGTAACCTCCTAGAAATTGGAAGTGACTCATATGAACAGTGAATACTTTCTACAATTCAGAAGAAACTACTGCTACTTTTAATTAGAAATTTTAATTTGCCTCTGGTTAATTAATTCTGTAGCAAATAGGCACAATACTTTTTATAATTCTTAAATATTAAACAAGGAATAAAATTGTGCTTAGTTTTTGAAAAGTTTCTGTCAAATAATATTTAGCATTTTTTTCTAACTCCGAGACTTTTTTCTCACACAATATTGAAAAAAAAAAGAAGAAAGGTAGACTTTTCTGTAATTCCATTATGATTAGAAACATTTTGAAATTTCTATATTCTATGTGTATGTATTTATCAAGATAAATGATATATATATAATTTTTATGCATATTTTATTTCATACCTAAACAATGTGCATTTTAATGAATTTTACTGAATGTAGTGCTATTATAATAACTATAATAGAAATATATTTTGTAATATGTACATGTAAATTTTTTAGCTACCAAAGGGTATATATGCTTGCCAGAAAAAGAGAGGGAAAGAAGAAAGCATGCCCTAAAGGGGTATGGTCATGCCACAATTCCTTCTCCATCCCATCAGGATTTGGGGCAGGTGCCCATGTGTGTTTTTGATGAATATACATATTTTCGCCCACTGTTTTTCAAGCTGTCAAGCCCAGGATTCAAACTATGGTTGGTCATGTGTGATCAGGTTCCCTCAATTACTGCTCTCTGGAGCCAGTTCAAGAATATGTAAATTTCAATACTTGTCTTTACATTTTTATAATGTAAATTTAGACAATTATAATAATATTATATTCTATTACATAAATTGATAAATTGTTACACCTAGTTGAAGAATATTTAGACTACAGTATTTTTGGAAAATATAGACCACATGATATATATATATATATAGTGTTCCTTTGTTTCCATGGAACAAGTTTCCTAAGCGGAATTATATGTCCCAGTTGGCCCTTGACACATTTTAGACTGTTCTTCAAAATAGTATTATCAATATTTTCTAACACTCAACTATGGGTGCATGTACATCATTATCCACCTGTGTCTGTCTGGTTTTAAAAACTATGTTTCTCTTACTGAGAACTGTTACTTATTCTCTCACCTCTGGACCAAGGAAGTGAGTTCATGTCTTCAACAGACGACATAGGATAAAAACTGTGTTCAATGATCTTGCTTCATAAGGCACATCATATTAATTGATGTCTTAACATGAATTAAGTGGCGCTAGACTCTGAAATATTAGATGTCCGATTCATATTGCTTGGGCACTCTCTCATGTATAAATATCATGAGTTAGCAGAAGAAAACAAAGTAAAACAAAACAAAAACCCAAGGTCATTGGAATTTGATAGTTAAAAATCACAGGAGTATCTCTTCTTGAGTGATTTAAACTTCAGCTCCTTGGGATTTATTGTTTACATCATTAGATTGATAAAGAAAATTATGTTCAATAGCATCTGTAAAGTACCTCCACAGTTCCCTGTGGTAGGTTTTCTAGAAAGTAATATTTTGATTGGATAATATTTGTGTGGAACATTTTTGTTCTTCCTGATTAAATAAAAATGATAATCATACAGGAGATATAATTAAAGCTAACCTACTTGGCTAAAATTGTAGCTGATATGCTTATCACATTTTTTCCCTACTTATAGTAAGTTTATACTTTTAACTTTTCATCAAGGGTAGTCTTTATGGTTTAGTTTATTAATAATATAAAGAAATACTAATTTTGCCAACCCAGGAACAAGAGATGTCTTTCTACTTTTGTGCATCATGTTCAATCCCTTTTTTGTAGATTTTCATGCATAATGGATATGTGTAACACCTTTGCAACAGGTTTTCTTTGGAACTAGAGTAGGTACAAATACTTAATCTAATGCATAGTAGATTTGTTCAGCATTTAAAATCCAATGATAATTGTGTTTGCATTAATTTTTATTTTAAAATGAAATAAAATATGGATACTCATTTAATAGCCTATAATTAAGAAGTGAAAAAAGAAATGGAAGACATTAAAACAACACATATCAGGGCCCAGCAGTTAGCGTAATGGCTATATCGCTGGACTCCCATGTAGTTGACCGTGGTTCGCGTCTCAGACCCGGTGGCTTAAAACTCACACCGGTTGTGTGTGCGTGCCCAGGATCCCGAGAGGAGAATGGAGGAGAAGGGATTGCAGTGTGGCCACCCCCCCTCGGGGGGGGGGTGATTTCTCACTTTCTATCTCTCTGTCTCTGTGTCTGGCGAGCGCATGTGCCTTATAGCAAAAACCTCTCCAAAAAAAAAAAAAATACATATCACAGGAAAGAAGAATGGAGGGATTCTGGATCATGAATAC
>NW_006159452.1:2728058-2756686 GCF_000334495.1 Tupaia belangeri chinensis | reverse complement strand
GGAAAGAGTAGAAATATCATGATACCATGAACTTTGGAACACAGGAGTGTCTACTCAATAGTTACAGCCTTGCTCTGAGACTCATTGGTCATATTTAGATTCATCTCTGTAATTTGAGTCTGTGAATCTTTATAAGACTCTCTATGAGATTCCCATTCAGGTCATTAGCCAAGTCCAATGATAAAATTAATCAAAGTCTAAATATTTTGTGTTTGAATTTCTTTTAAAAATAAATGGATCAAATTTCTTTGTTTTAACTAACAAGGGGAAAATGTATTATGCTATAGTCCATCTTAACTGTCTCACATTACTTAAACTTCTTTTTAAAAATTATTTTATTGTATTTATTGTTTTTACTGTCATTTTAATTTGTTATGAGCATGTGTGCTCACCAGAAAGGGAGAAAGAGAGAGCGAGAGAGAGCGAGAGAGAGCGAGAGAGAGGAAAAGTGAAAAGCAAGCCTTGTCTTCAGGTCTGGAACTTGAATCACAATTGGCCACATGGGAATCCAGCACCTAACCACCACACCATCTGTTGACCGTCAAACTTCTTTTTGTTTCTTCTGGTACTTATTCTTATTATGCTTTCTAATACAGTTCTAATATATGCTCTTCCTGCTAATTTCTCTATGGAGTTGTATTTCTTACGGCTTTCCTGTGAGTCCTTGCCTGTGTATAACTCTCTTTTCATCTTTTGATTGTGGCTGTTAGTTATCAAATCAAGCAGGTGAAGTTCGTGAAACTAATTCTTACTCCTGGGTAAAGTGCTACTCTCACTTTCCTACTCTTTGTCTATTTTGAATTCGTTTCTTCAATAACAAGATTCAGCACATAAAAAATTATTTTAATGAAAGTCTTGTATGTCCTGGTGTGTGAATTATAATTTGTTTCATCAAGTATAAAACTCAAAAGTATAAATGTCAAGAGTTAACTGATACTGCTTAATCAGTCATTTCCAATTTTGATGTCAGTCTATTAACCTACTGGCTAAAAGGGCATCATAGTATTTTAGTTTGCATTTAGTTTTGAGGTCCTCTATGATTTCTCTCATAATATGTTCACAGCAGTGTACATTAATTTTTGCTTCAGTTCACATTCTTACTGTTTCTAAACCTGCATAGTTCAAGTAGGAATAGTGCTGTTGATTCAGACAAAATTTTGATCCATATATTTTGGTAAGAATAGCGTATGCTTCTATACTATCTCATATTTGAACTCTTTTATATCTTTTTCATACTATAAGAATATCTTAGTAATTATCTAAAGTTTTTCTACCATATTAAATACTTTTCTACAAAGAATTAAGGATCTCAATAACCAGAAGATAATAGCTACACATTCAGTGAATTTATTTGATATAACTGTTTTATATGTGTAATTAGTTACAATCTGCTGTTGTACATATCTTCTATTCCTTAAATGTATATTCCAAGTCTATGGGGGAGATAAAAATAGTAATAGTATCACTTTACAATAAGAAAACTAAAGTCTAAGATTATATTATTCAAGATTTGTTATGTTCTAGGATCTAAAATACCATTAAAATTAGTCAGTTGTGTTTCAGCCCCAGTGGTCTAGTGGTTAAGGGAGCCAGATCTCACAAGATCACCTGCGATTTGAATTTTGGCTCTGGTGACTTGATAAACATGTGAAGTGTATATGTGTGGATACAGCAAATGACAAAATGTTGAAATGAATGAGAAGGAATAGTAGCACAACCATGTCCCATTTTGGGGTGATATTTCCCTTTCTGAGTCTCTCTCTGATGACTACACATGCTCTCTGGCAATTAAACACATTAGCCAATAGCCAAAAGAAAATGAACAGATCCTTTTTCTTGTAAAGAACAGAATAATTTGTTTTCAAATACAGTTGGATCCAGGTATACAAAGAAAGTCCTCTTCTCCTCTCACCTCCTTATTTTTGTCTGCTGGCTTCCTTCTTAGACAGAGGTACAGAGGTGGTATCAGAATTTACAATCCACCAGGATAGAAACCCAGGAGAAAAGAAATGTTTTTTTCTCAGTGGCTCCCTCAAAAGACCCAAGTTTAACTCCTGAGCCATGCTTATATCCTGTGGCCATGACTAAAGCCACAGCTATGACCAGCCTGGAACATATGATATCTTACACTTGGATGTAGGAGATTTAGTCAGGGAATGTACTGAAGAAGAAGAGGGTCATTAAAAAGATGTCCCATTAAAAAGATGCCAATGAAGCAAAACAATAGATCATGCTGCATGTCTTGGACTCATATTTCTGGTCTTTTATGTTCCATGAGCTTGAATCTCATAAAATAAATGTAGTCTTGAAAAACTAGTAAAGAATTTTGTTTTGATCTTAACCCCTGACCACATCATTTTTTACGACTTTTGTTTCCTTAGCTTTATTCTAGTCCTTTTGTATTGTGAAGCTACTGATATTAATAGACTAACTTTTCACACTAAGATTACTCTTTAACATCAAATATAGGCATTATTCCAGATGAAATTAGATTCCCCATTATTATCTGTGTATGGTGTTGGATTTAGAATGTTGGCTTACTTATTTCCCTCATTCACCTACTGTGAGTACCCCAAAATATAGATCATCTATGAGTTCCCAGGTTTACTGCTTGAGCACATAGTTACATTTGTTGTTAATAAAATAATAATAAGTGTTGTTAAATGAGTAATCAAACTGTAAGGCACTTGGAGACAAAGGGAAAAGACTATTACAAAAGTGTGTGTTTATATGGGGAAAAAGATATTCAAGAGACCTAAGAATGAATAAGCAAAGATATTTTCTCATGGCAATAAAACAATAATTATTTAAATCAACGTATCTTCAATGTCGGAAATACTTATGCTGATTAAAGTAGTAATGAAATGGGAGGTCTGCAAGTAAGGGAGGTAAGGTACATTATAAAATATGACTATGCAAATCAATTAATTTTTTCCCCTTAAAATCTTTGTCCCATCGAGTTGATATCAGTTGCTAACATACTTGAGATTCTCAGCTAATTTGCTTCAAAATTATGATGTCTTAAGGGTTTTATAGATTACACTTTATAAATTTATTTAACTTTATCTGTACAGCAACTCCGAGGTATATTACCATTCTACTTATTTTAAAGCTGAGAAAATAGGGGCTAGCATGTGGTGTGGTGGTTAAAGTGCTGGGGTCTCACGTGGCTGACCACAATTCAAGTCCTGGACCCTGCATCTTGAAAATAATGCCAAGCATGTGTGCATGCATGCCCAAAATCCCAGCAAGAAAAGGGATTGTAAGTGTGGCCATCCCCCTTTGGGGATAATTTCTCATTTTCACTCTCACTTTCTCTGATAGGCATACATTTCCTATGGCAAAAAACCATAAGAAAAAAAATGAGAAAATAAAGCTAAAGAAAATAATGTGATTTTCCTTAGCCATTAAGAAATTACCAAGCTAAAACTCTAAAATCCCATGAATATTTTGCGAAAATTTTACTTTTTCAAATTCTTGGGAGAAGTTGCTCCTATAATTTTTTTATAGAATAGTGAGCAGAAAGAATATACGAAACTGAGCACAATAAAGACATAAAAGTCACAAAGGACACATATTAGTAAGATTTATTCGCATACATATGGGCTATTCTCAGCAAAATCTGTCTACATTTTTACATTATTCTTCAATTTATGGTTAAAATAGGTCTTTACTGTCATTTAATTTTTGGTTTGAGTAATCAATTTTTATAGGTGTTTGGAATTAGTATTTATATGAACATTTGAACTCATGGACCTAAACTTCTGTTACATTTTTGGTTTGCATACTCTCAGATCTCAAATTAGAAAAAAATTACAGTCTATAAACAACATAAAAATCAATCTTTATTCATTATATTGAAAAAAATAAATATAAACAGTATTGATGAATATAAAATTTTAAATGCAATAAACTAATTTGAGCTGCAAATATCAAAATAATTAGGTGTATTGGAGACCAGCTGGAAGTGCAAAGAATACTTCCCCTTGATATTGACTCTTCTTTAGATCAATAGCAGTTCCAAACGTAGTAAAAAGCAGACAAGATTTAACAGGGTCTAAATTATTAAGGCAAGTGCATTGTTGCTCGAGAGTTCATTAACAATCCCATCAATACAGCATGGTTCATGGACATTAGTAAGAGCTTCATGGCACATTTTAAAAGAGAATGAGATATCTCAATGGACTGATCTTAGTGGAAAAAAAAATTTAATTAGGTAAGAATAATTACATTGGTTAAATGGAACTTTTAATTGAAAACCTGTTGGCATTTTCTAACCTCCTTCACAGTTGTCCCCTAATCATTTATATTTAGAAAATGAAGAGTGTTTCTACGTGATGTTTGAAAAACATCTAAATACCTTGGTATTTGTGTATCAATGTTTAAGGGAGTTTAGAAAATGTGGCAGTAAAATCAAACAGGATATTCTGCTTAGGAAATGGTACATTTTAAAAATATATGTCAGAAAGAAAAGTTATACAGAAAATATTAATGGTAAATGAATATAATTCTTGGAAAGAATGCAAAATCATTATTTCCTAAAGCTTTAATAATTTGTTTCTCTAGTTTTGCTACAGGGAGACAGAGAGAGAGAGAGAGAAAGAGAGAGAAAGAGAGAGAGAAAGAGATATGAGAAATTGTCCCTCCAGAGGGATGGTCATGCCACAGTCCCTTCTCCTCCAGTCTCCTCTCAGGATTTTCAGAATGCATGCACATATGCATTGTATGAGTTTGAAACTGCTGGTCTGGATTCAAACTACACAGTCAGCCATGTGGGATCCAGTGCCTTAATCTTCAGGCCATCTGCTGAAGGCCACTTTGAAGAATTTTAGCTTTATTCCTTTATGGACTGAATTTCATTTCTTGTAACACTCTAAATACTTATAAGGAAATAATGCTGTTTGTAAAATTATCTTGTTGAGAGTGATTAAACGAAAAGGCATTTATTAATACTTTTTGATAGAGTGAAAGAATTCTTTATTGTATACTATACACTGTATAACACAAAAACAAAGTGCCAATGAAAACTCAGTGTCCAAATTAGCATGGCCACGTCTTAGGCTGTATTTTACTGGTTTTTATTCAAAATAAGCTAATTAACAGTCACTATTTTTTGGTAGCTTTTAGCTTAAGATAGAGAGCATTGATTTGGAGAGACATAGCCATTTATTTAAATTTTAAATTCACAGAAACACCAAACAAATGGAGCCATTAATTACTTGTGGCATTAATTCTGGCCCAGGCCATTTCTTATCTGAATTCCAGCAACTGCTATTTATTCGGTACTATCTCCTTCACTTGATCTTCAGAGCATTGTTGAATTTGAATTCTCTTCTTAACTCATCAATTTGGCTATAAAACTGAACTCATTTTATTCTTTCCTCCTTTCTTTTTCTTTCTTTCTTTTTTTTTATCTTTCTTTTAAGCTTTTTCTTTTTTTGTCCTCATCGGTAGTCAATGCCATATAGGTAGAAACAAAAATCCATATTCTTTTTAAAGCTCTTTCATTATGTTGTTTCTAGAATCTCCTTTTGTTCAACTATGTGCAAAAGATGAATCTCTATGCTTAGATCCAATATGTAAACTATATGGCTAGCAAGGGCTGTGGAGGTTAAGGTACTGGATGGACCCCACATGACCAGCTGCACAATTTGAGTCCTAGACAAAGTGGCTTGAAAATCATGGCACATATGCATGTATGCCCAAAATCTCAAGAGGAGAATGGAGGGCAAGAGATTGCAGCATGGACATTCTGGGGGAAGGGGGTGATTTCTCACTGCCCTCCTTCCCAACACCTACATCTCTCTGTGACGAGTATATATGTCCCATAGCAAAAACTAAAAAAGAAAAAAAAATCAGAAAGAAATTTGAAATATAGGCCAATTCATGTTTTCACTGTGAGAAGATGCAAAAGAAGATAAAATACTGTACTGGAGCATTAGTTAATGCCTTTGGGTAGGAGAGAAAGGCCGGGGCAAGTTTTAATGTGGGAGAGAAGCTTAATAGTGATGAAGTTAAAACAATAGAGACTATAATACAAATTTAATCAAGTATTTTTGGTCTGGTCTAGACAGGAATTGGTAGAGTATGCACACAGACAATATTTGCATGAAGTAGTGACCAAAGTTTATTAAACAAGTACATGAAACTTAAAGAATTATAAGGGGTAGATAGACAAACAAGAACTATGGTTATGGTACAAAGGTTAATAGGGAATCAGAATAAATGTGAGTTTTTTAGTAATAGGAATGTAAACACCAGGACACTTTTAACATCTACCTGGTTCAGTCCCTTCTTTCTTACAGATGAAACTGAAGACTAGAGAAAAGTTTTCATACCAGGTATGAAATTCTGTCTAGCAGCTGTCCATTTTTAATAATAGATATAAGACACTGTAATATTTTGCAACTTTCTTTATCCTTACATTCTCAGTTTGTCAGTAACTGTGTATATTCAAGATTTTTTGGAAGCCCTAACTTCAACTGAATTGTGGCATCATATGCCCACTGCATTGTATAGGTGTCAAGTTGTTCCTTGCTCTTTCTTGATCCTTTTCTTTCTAGAACCTGATCTGCTTTCTTGAACAGCATGAGACCTGTTTCCTCATTTAGGCTCACAGTGGGTGCAGAAGGGTTGAAACATTATACTTTCTAAACCAGTTCCTTGTTTTGGATAGTATCCATCTTGAAGAGATTATTGCTCTTCTGCTGATCATCGCCATCATCGCCTAACACCTGCCTGTGCACCATGTGCCAGGAATTGTGCAAACTACTTTAATGTATTATCTCATGCAGTCTGTGCAGTCCACGCAGCTGCTAGTAAAGAACTCTGTTTCAGAGTAGTACAAAGAGCCGTCAACAGAGGAAGCATAATGGCAGCTGCAGTGTAACTGGGAGAATTGTCTCTGACAATTGGCTTCCAACTGAGTCTGAGGGCATTTCTTCATCAGTCCCTCAGTTCAGTTAGCAACCACCATGCACCTGCTCTGTGCCGGGCAGAGTGCTGGGTGTAGTGTGCCAGCTGAGAGAGTGAACACCAGCCTGCCTTTCCTGGGTGACCCCTCCCCCTGCTTATAGGGTAGATGATGCTCTATCTGATTTAGGTTGTGCTTACTGTGCAAGGGGACTTGTGAGGTCAGGATTTACCTCTTTGCTTATCACTGTTAACATTTGTATCTTCTCAAGAATCAACACTTGTCATTGTTTTTATTCTGGAATTATTTGACTCTTGAAGGTGATGTTTTCCAAAAAGAAAGAGATATGACAGCTCTCCTCATTTCCAATTATAAAATGAGGAAACCAGGCAAAGGGGATTTTTTTTTAAATGTAGATTATTTGTGTTCATTAAAAGATCAAGTCAATGAAAGAGCCAGAATTCCTAAAGTTGCATTCCATTTATTAGACCATGCACCTCTTCGTACTACATACAGTACCTCAGACGGGAATTCCGAAATGAACAAAATCTGAGACGTGGGAGTTCCAGAATGGATCTGCCACCTGCCAGCTAACATTTGATCTCAAAGGGGACCTGCCTGCACTTATTTAATGGAAAGATAAATGTGTTCACAGAACTGTTACTATAAATTCATTTAGAATCGGAACAGAGGCTGCACTCACATTCCTCCCAGGTCTGAGCTGCTGGCAGATTTGGTTCACTGTACCTCTGGGACATAATACATTCTAGCTAGGTTGGCAAAGTGTGATTGTTATTCAGAGCTCCTAAATCCTGTTTCTTTTATTGTTTAAATGAACTTTTTGTTTGAATTCATCTGTTTATTGAAAAGTGCTTTTATTCACTTTCTATATGGCAAGGCAATATATGAAATTGTGTCAGGTATTACAAACATAGATAATGTTATTATACAAAGGATGCTTGTGCTCTAGAAAGACAAAGAGGTGAGAAATGTAGAAATAGTTTTATTAGTACTAGAATGTGAAGGAAAAAAATATACAGATCAGTGATGCCCAATTTGGGAGGATTTTAAATATTTTAGAGTAACGGAATTTATGGACCATTTTTCCTTAATAATAAAATGATTACTCTTATTTTTAATAGCTATATTGAAGTGAAGTTTACATATCATAAACTGCTTATATTTAAATTTTAAGATTTGGTAAGTTGTAACACACACATGAAAACCGTCACTATGCTAGATATTAAAATTTATCATAATCACTCTTAAGTAAATTTTAAAATATAAATTTTCAAATAGAACATTATAAAATTTTCAATTTTATTAATTTATTCATTTTTTTTTCTTTTTGGGAGAGGTTTTGCTATAGGGCACGTGCGCTTGCCAGAAAGACAGAGAGAGACAGAGAGACAGAAAGCGAGAAATCACCCCCCAGGGAAGATGGCCACACTGCAATCCCTCCTCCTCCATTCTCCTCTTGGGATCTTGGGCATGCATACACATGCGCCCGGCGTGATTTTAAGCTCCCAGGTCTGGGACTCGAACTGTGGTCAACTACATGGGAGTCCAGCGACATAGCCATTATGCTAACTGCTGGTAACTCATTTTCATTTTTCTAAATATGATCAGAGAGAGACACACAGAGAGAGAGGGAAAGTGAGAAAGCAAGCCTCCAGGTCCAAGACTTGAACCGTGGTTGACCATGTGTCTCAGAGTGTCCAGAGCCTTAACCACCATGCCACCTGCTGATCCCCCAGAACATTGTAACATTTGTATCTTCTCAAGAATCAACACTTGTCATTGTTTTTATTCTGGAATTATTTGACTCTTGAAGGTGATGTTTTCCAAAAAGAAAGAGATATGACAGCTCTCCTCATTTCCAATTATAAAATGAGGAAACCAGGCAAAGGGGATTTTTTTTTAAATGTAGATTATTTGTGTTCATTAAAAGATCAAGTCAATGAAAGAGCCAGAATTCCTAAAGTTGCATTCCATTTATTAGACCATGCACCTCTTCGTACTACATACAGTACCTCAGACGGGAATTCCGAAATGAACAAAATCTGAGACGTGGGAGTTCCAGAATGGATCTGCCACCTGCCAGCTAACATTTGATCTCAAAGGGGACCTGCCTGCACTTATTTAATGGAAAGATAAATGTGTTCACAGAACTGTTACTATAAATTCATTTAGAATCGGAACAGAGGCTGCACTCACATTCCTCCCAGGTCTGAGCTGCTGGCAGATTTGGTTCACTGTACCTCTGGGACATAATACATTCTAGCTAGGTTGGCAAAGTGTGATTGTTATTCAGAGCTCCTAAATCCTGTTTCTTTTATTGTTTAAATGAACTTTTTGTTTGAATTCATCTGTTTATTGAAAAGTGCTTTTATTCACTTTCTATATGGCAAGGCAATATATGAAATTGTGTCAGGTATTACAAACATAGATAATGTTATTATACAAAGGATGCTTGTGCTCTAGAAAGACAAAGAGGTGAGAAATGTAGAAATAGTTTTATTAGTACTAGAATGTGAAGGAAAAAAATATACAGATCAGTGATGCCCAATTTGGGAGGATTTTAAATATTTTAGAGTAACGGAATTTATGGACCATTTTTCCTTAATAATAAAATGATTACTCTTATTTTTAATAGCTATATTGAAGTGAAGTTTACATATCATAAACTGCTTATATTTAAATTTTAAGATTTGGTAAGTTGTAACACACACATGAAAACCGTCACTATGCTAGATATTAAAATTTATCATAATCACTCTTAAGTAAATTTTAAAATATAAATTTTCAAATAGAACATTATAAAATTTTCAATTTTATTAATTTATTCATTTTTTTTTCTTTTTGGGAGCGGTTTTGCTATAGGGCACGTGCGCTTGCCAGAAAGACAGAGAGAGACAGAGAGACAGAAAGCGAGAAATCACCCCCCAGGGAAGATGGCCACACTGCAATCCCTCCTCCTCCATTCTCCTCTTGGGATCTTGGGCATGCATACACATGCGCCCGGCGTGAGTTTAAGCTCCCAGGTCTGGGACTCGAACTGTGGTCAACTACATGGGAGTCCAGCGACATAGCCATTATGCTAACTGCTGGTAACTCATTTTCATTTTTCTAAATATGATCAGAGAGAGACACACAGAGAGAGAGGGAAAGTGAGAAAGCAAGCCTCCAGGTCCAAGACTTGAACCGTGGTTGACCATGTGTCTCAGAGTGTCCAGAGCCTTAACCACCATGCCACCTGCTGATCCCCCAGAACATTGTAAATTTTAAAATACAATATTGGGACTATCTGTAGCCCAGGCCAAGAGTTTTAATATGGAAGAATTTAATTAAACACTGATATATTAAAGCAAATACAACCCTACTTGGACAATAGAGGAAATAAATTGGAAAAGGCTAGCTTCTAAGTTTTACCAGTCAAAATTCAATGGTATTCAAAAGCCATGTTACCTGGAGGGTAGAGCATTCTAAAATAATGCATTTGCATTGGAAAAAAATGAATTTGATGGATTTTTTTGCTAAAATTTTATTTTCAGTATATCTGAGAAATTTAATGTACCAATCTCCCTAGAGGAGATTGGTGTGTATGTAGTTCAGACTCGCTTGTTTCTATTTTCTTAATGCTTTATGCAAATAAAAGCTGCACTTTAATTTTTTTCATAATTCCTGGAGCAGCTATCCTAGGAATTTTCAAAGGAGATGTTTAATATGATGGTAATCAGGAACAGAAATAGCGTATGCAGTCAACGTGGACATGCTTCTTAATTACTTTTCAGTACCAGATTCTTCTGTAAATGAAAGCTAAGTACATATAAATAACCATTCACAACATTCATTGTTATTATTCCTGCCTGTATGTTGGAAATATTTTAATTATACATATAAACTCTAAACATTAAACAGTGTTCATTTTTATCATTTGAAACTTTGAAAGCATGTAATTTCTCTGATTCTTCAATTATTTAAAAGCTGTTTTTAAATGAGTAGGTTTTTCTACAGCATAAAGAAGATGGGAGCCTATGTATATTTCCATTGTTCTTTCAATACTTTAAAGACTCATCGGTCATGAGGGTACTTAAGATAGATGAAAAAGCACTGGGTGACTAAACCAATTTCTGTTGCAATAGCTCAGCCATATATATTAGCATTCGTCACTCTTCCATTGGCAGCCCTGTTACGTACTCCATTCCTGAAAGTAATTTGGGTAGGTACAAGATAAACCCAGCAATAAATTAGTGAGAAGGTTAATGCATGTTTAAATATATTTGCAGGCACTTCATGTGTTTTTTTTTCAAGCCCGCAGTTTAGAAAAATCACAATCATTTTTACAGAAATGTGTAGGTTATTACATTATTTAAAAAATGCAAAACGAGTTTTTGGTTGAAAGACATTCTTTGTAGGTTAAGTATACTTATTTTGGAAGAAACACTAAAGCTCCAATTTCAGTCTGGTCTGAGGTAGGCGGTCCAGGGTGATTCTGTTCCAACTGATAACCGTATGAACTAGCGGTACAGCATGGAATGGCGCACACAGTCGTGCCCAGTTTAATTCTTTCACCGTCACTGTTCTCGCTGCTTCTGAGCTGTACTCCTAGAGCAAAAAGATATATACTTTTCTAACTAGTGTGGTCCTCATAAATATATGTAAGTGAATAATTACTTAATAGAGAGAAGATAGGGCAGATTGACTTGTCTTCATCACTGATCCTCTCCAGGCCCCACAGCTTTCACCTTTTTAGTTAGGATGCAAATGATTACAGATATATCTAACTGCCTTGTATGAATTTTAATAGCCCAATTGCAACTTATTTAATTTTAATTTAATGGGTTACACTACAGTTATGTTTAACCCTGAAGCATTCTTTAGAAGTAACTATGATACATAATGAAAACAACCAGATGTGGGAACCACATAAACCTTTCTTTAAATTTAAGCTCAGATACATACTCTCTGTATGACTTGGAGTTATAATTGTCTGGTACTGAATAGAGTTCCCCAAAATATGAGATGTCCACTTACCAGTTCTCTTGTCTTTTCTCTTACAGTTTCAGTGAGGATATGACATAGGGAAGGTAATGGGTTATATCATTCAGACAGTAGTTCTAAGAGTAAGGCTTTGCCTGAATCTTGCATTTGCCAAGAAACTCTTTTTGTGATGAGACCGTGACAGAATTATTTTAACTTTGCTAAGCATCACTCTCTTTCTCTTTATATCAGCAATAGTCTTTGTGAGAATTAAATAATGCCTGTAAATAAACTCACACAATAATGTGACATAACACTTAGTGTAACTTGCTAGTAATAAGATTGTTTAAAAAAATGAGAACAAGATAACCTATGTGTCTTCTCTACATTACTCCTCCTGTGTTCTACCCACCCTTTCTTTTTTCCTGTTTTCCATTGAGAGAAGAGTCCAGGAAAGGAATTAGAGAGTTGGTATGAGAGTGTGATGATTTAACAAAAGCAGCTGATTCAATCTCTAGATTTGGGAGTAAGAGATGACCCTTAAACCTGAGCTTGAAAGATATGCCAGAATCTTTGCCCTTTGAAAATCTCCTGAGCAGCAGCTGGATAGAAGAGAGCTAAAAAGTAGAAGAGAGACTTCAAGAAGTGTTACACTGCTAGGAGTTAAGGATTAGACTTTGACATTCATGAAATGAAGACTAAAATGGTTACTTTTAAAAGGTTTTATTTATTTATTTTTTTTTGGAGAAGGTTTTACTATAGGGCATGTGCGCTCGCCAGATAGACAGAGACAGAGAGACAGAAAACGAGAAATCACCCCCCAGGGTGATGGTCACGCCGCAATCCCTTCTCCTCCATTTTCCTCTCGGGATCTTGGGCACAAACGCACACATGCCCGGTGTGAGTTTAAGCCACCAGGTCCGGGACTCGAACTGCAGTTGACTACGTGGGAGTCCAGTGACATAGCCATTATGCTAACTGCTGGTCCCAAAGGTATTTTGCACTTCTGAACTAATCTTTGTATTCTGTCTGGCTCAAGATTCTTTAGAATTACAGTGGTGCTATAATTTCATCTTGCAATCCAATTTGTATTTTTTAAATTTGTTTCCTATTTTCTTTTTCTTTCTTTTTCTTTTTTTGCTTTTCTCTTTCTTGGGTTTATAATTTTTTTATTAAAAACATTTTTATTTTATTTATATATGAGAGAAAGAGAAAGAGATACATACCCTTGAGAGGGTCTTACATATCATAATCCTTCCCAGAGACCCCCCAGCTAGCCAAGATCATGGATATACATGGACCCAGCACATTCAGGTCAGCCTGGGGTTCAAACATGGGCTTCTCATGTGTCTCCTGTATTGCACAGTGATGCCCTATACTGCCTGAGCCACTGCAGGTGGGTCTTTTTTTTTTTTTCAGTTATCTTTGGTCATTGTTGGTACTCTATTTAATTTTATATCTATCTACATTTTATACAACTATTTGGAAGTAACTTGTTTCTTGTTCTTATCTTGATTAGATTTCGCTAGTAATTTGTTGCTGTCAGGGACACTGTGTACCTCTGAAAGATGTGTGGTGGCTCTGTCTCAACCAGCATCTGGATATATAAATTTATGACTCGACCATTTCTGACCATACTTGGTAACTTAAATTGTACTTCTTAACTTCTGTTGAGCCAAATATTATATCAATTTAATAATTTTTTATTCCTACATACATGTCTTTGGGGATATACTGTTAATTTGTAATAAGACAATTTAGTTAGTGACAAGTGTGCTTGATATTTTTTGGAAATTCCACTACAGTTACCATAATGTGACCCACCTACTTTTGTATGTATATATATTTATATATACATACATACATGTATGTATATATATATTTATTTACTTTTCCTATTTCTGTTTCTAGATTTATGTAATTTTTTAAATTGTTGTTCCCAGTTTATGATAATCTACTATTCTATATATGCTCAGAAATCTTTTTTCATTGATTTGTTCCTGGTTAACATTACTATTTTTTTAAGAATTTTTTTAAATTTAACTTTATTTTTGTTATTAATTATTTTCCAGTTTGATCAGAGAGAGACAGAGAGAGAGGGAAAGTGAGAAAGCAAACCACCAGGTCACTAGGTTTGAACTCAAACTGTTGTCGGCCATGTGGGAGTCCAGTGCCTTTAACCACCACTCCACCTGCCTGCCCCAACATTACTAACTTTCTAACTGGCCTTTTACTGACTCCAATCTTATACATTGGTATATTTCCTTTTTATGAATTTATATTTATCAGTTCTTCACAATATCTACCTTTCTTTATTTTACGGTACATTTTTATCATGTAAACATCAAAGAGTGTATAGATGAATACATTTAATTACTTATTAATATTTGTCACATTTTCTAACTTCAAAATCATTTATCTATTTTGCTTATTAAATGAAGAGAACTGAGCAAGATACTCAGGGAGAAGCCTGTGTACTCTGGACAGACAATCTGAATTCAGTATAGTTTCATTTCTCCATGCTGTAATTTTGGTCCAGTTACTTACTGCCTCAGTGCCCTATTTGATACAAATTTGATGGGTTTCCGTGTATGATGGATGGGAGAATTAAAGGACATAATAATTAAAGGAGAGTGCTTCACACATAGTAGATTCTGAATGAAAGTTAGCTGCTAATATCAATTTATTAATAAAGACAAATTTTTAATGTATTTGCATTCTTGAAAAATAAGAAAAAGCATTTTTTAATACTACAATTTTCTCATACTTTTAAAAAGAAGAAAGATTTCCATGTGTAGTTTTGAAGAGAAGACAATAAAGATAAATGTGACAGTGTGTCAAGTGCATATAGAAAATAACAACATATTATCACACAAAGCAACTCATCCAAAAATAAGACAAGAAAGCACCCTAAATTGAAGAAAATATAGATAGTAGTTGCAGAAGTGATTTTTTTTAACCTATTTCATATAGAATAAACCTAACTTAGATTGGGAAATCAAAAATTAATTTGGTCAGTAACTTTTTAACTATTTATAATTTTTCCTCTAGTATTTATCTTATAGTTTAGTAAAATTATCCTCCTGTTATATTGCATTTAAAAGCACAGATCTCGGGACGGTAGTTGTTGTATTGGCTATGTTGCTGGACTCCTATGTTGCCCACCGTGGTTTGAGCCCCAGACCCGGTAGCTTAAACTCATGCTGGGTGCGTGTGTGTGCATGCCCAAGATTCCGAGAGGAGAATGGAGGAGAAGGGATTGCAGCATGGCCATCTCCCCGGGGGGTGATTTCTCTCTTTCTGTCTCTCTGTTTCTTTTTTTTCTGTAGAGTGCACACTCCCTATATCAAAAACGTATCAAAAAAAAAAAAGATAGCACAGATCTCAAACAGTTTTATTTATTTATTTTTTCCACTTATGATGGCGCACATACACACACAGAGGAGAGGAAGAGAGGGAGAGACAGAGAGAAACAACTACCTCAGGGCTCAGTCATATTCTGGTCTTTTTTCTCCTGTTCTCTAGCAAAGCAGAATCCTGGCCATGTGTTCACATGTTGGTATGTTTTTAGGCTGACTGGGCTGGGGACTAAAACTGTGGTCTGCATGTGGCTTTCAGCTTCACAGTATGGTATGCTACTGAACCTACCACTGAGGCTGGGCCTCAAATATTGGGTTGGTGGGACAGTCATGATGTATTTTTGCATTGAAAAAAAAATAGAAAATATGTCATGGGTTTCCTGATTACTTAATAGTATTATTATCAACTAGCATGTCCTCTGACTGTGAAGCTGAAAGTATATACAAAAAAAGAAAAAAAGATTTGTTTCAAACTCTAAATTAGGCAAAATTTTTTATAGCAATATTGGATTAGATAAGATTACTATTCTAGAATTTTTGTATATGTTACATAAAATCATATATGCCAGAAGTAGTGAAAGTATATCTTCATGGAAATTAAGAATATCATAGTTTGTGTTCTTTTTAGTTATTTTGTGGAAATGCAAAATTTCTCTTCTAGGAATAATTTGTTATATATTATAATAAGCAATGGTGCTTATTACCTTCTTTACATATTACACATTAATCCTGAAAAGCAATGAAGAAAAAAAGAATAAACATTCTACTCATTACTAACTCTCAAATGTAATCATTATCATTTCAGTGTTTTTCTTCTTCTACTTTTTCTTGTTACTGTTTTTCATATTGTATGTATTGGTAGTTAAAAAAACTATTTCTTGAGCATAGATGATTGGCCTCTCTGTTTTATAGCTATGTGATTTGGATTAGTACTTAATTTCTCCCAAACTTGGTTTCATCATTTTTTAAAATGAGAACAATAGGAATGCTTTTTTAATACCATAATTGTAAAAATTAACTGTTAAATAGATCACACTAAATACTCATAAGATGTATATAATGGGTTCTACTGGAAATGCAGTTCTGAATAATCTAATTTATACTTAGTATATTTAATTTTCCATCTAATTGAGGCTTTTTTATTTTTTTTTTGTTTTTTGCGTTTTTTTTTTTTTTTTTTTGTTAAACTTGTACCATACAACATGTGCTTTTATTAGAGAGAGACAGAGTGAGAAAGAGGGAAAGTGAGAAATCACCCCCACATGGGGGATGGTCACTCCATAGTCCCTTCTCCTTCATTCTTCTCTTGGGATTTTGGGCACACATGCACATACATACTGAGTCTAGGACTCAAACCTCAGAGTTGGCCATGTGAGATCCAGTGCCTTAACCATCGTACTACCTGGTGAAACCCTAATTGAGTTTTGTTTTGTTTTCGGTTTTTGCTATAGGGTGTGTGTGCTTGCTGGAGAGAGAGAAAATGAGAAATCAATCCCCAGGGTGGTGGCCATGCCGCAATCCCTTCTTCATTCTCTTGGGCTTGTGAGCATACATGTTTGTCATGATTTTCAAGCTGCTGGTCCCAGTAGTCATACCATAGTCAGCCATGTGGGAGTCCAGTGTCTTAATCACCATACATGGTGGCCTCTAATTGTTTATTTTTAAAACAAGATCTCTGGAGCTGGCAGGTGAAGTGATGGTTAGAGTGCTGGACTGCCACGTGGCTGACTGCAGTTTGAGTCCCAGATTTGGTAGCTTGCTTTCTTGCTTTCCCTCTCTCTCCACTCTGTCCCTCTCTGGTCATATTAAAAATAATAAATACAATTAAATAATTCTTTTTTAAAAAAGAATTTTATCTAACTTTATTTATTTAATTTGACCAGAGAGGGACAGAATGGAGAGAGAGGGAAAGTGAGAAGGCAAACCATGAGATCCGGGACTCGAACCGTGATCAGCCTTGTGGGAGTCTAGTGCCCTTAACCACCATGCCACCTGCCTGACCCCAATTAAATAATTCTTTTAAAAAGGAGCTTTAATGGTTATATAAAATACTATTGTGAATTTATGAAATAGTTTTCTATTGTGGATATTTAGGATTTCTACTATTTTTTTTTTTTTAAACACAGTGTATGGGGAACCAGCAGCTAGCGTAATGGCTATGTTGCTGGATTCCCATGTAGTCGACTGCGGTTCGCGTCCTGGACCCGGTGGCTTAGAACTCACGCTGGGCGTGTGTGCGTGCGTGCCCAAGATCCCAAGAGGAGAATGGAGGAGAAGGGATTGTGGTGTAACCATCCTTCCTGGGGGGTGATTTCTCGCTTTCTGTCTCTATGTCTCTCTCTGTATGTCTGGCGAGCGCACGCACTCTATAGCAAAAACCTCTCTCTCAAAAAAAAATGAAACACACAGCGTATGTAGCTTTTGTTCTTTTATCTGATTTTCTTTGGGCAAAAGAATTACTAAGTTTTAAAAAGGGAATTTTTTTTAAGGTTCCCTTTTAGTAAATATTGCAAAATTACCTTTTGCCTTCCATTTAGTGATGTCTGAATGTGTTCATTTCTATATATTGTTGCCAATGATATATTTTAAATATTCATTTCATTTTGTAATAAAAATATATCTTCCATAATTTGGTAATTCTTTTTGTTATTACCTGTGTGATATATGAAATATGGCCTCTGAACTTTAACTCAGGCCAAGGACAAATCCCAGTCTGATTCTCAGGCTCATGGTGTACATCTGTAACGTCACTACTCTAGTTTTCACCATGTAGCCATCAGATAATGTGAAAGTAGTCTTCTGGCATTTATAAAAGTAAGGTTATGAATCTGAGTTATATTCCTCAAAGATTTATGAACTATAAAATGGCATTATTATCATGTTCTGCCATTGCATTGTGCTCTTTAGATGTCTTCCATTTTATGTGGTTAAGCTCCTTAGGCTCCATTTGCATGAAAGCTACCGTGTGTACTCATTTTGTATTGTATTGTGGCAAACGGTATAATCTACAGGGTTCCTATTCATTTTGGAATTCATTTCACAGCTCACTAATTGTGTGAATGAGAAGAGGAAATATATGCTTTTTTTCTAAAGCATGCCAAGCAGATGGCCCAAAGTTCATTGCTACCAGCATTATCAGTGTGGCCCTCTTTTGTAGGTAGTGAGTCTGGCATACATCCGTCAAACACAATGTGAGGGTCCATTTAACACAGCACTTGACAATCACTGAGCCTCCGGTTTGTTATGACTTATAAACATTTTATTTTTTATCATCAACATCTAAAGTGGTCGGTCATTTGAGCAGGTGCAAACACAGTGGAATTCATATTCATTTTACTTGAGAAGCCAAATGAACTTTCATTCATATGGAAATTTTGGGGAAAGAAAACAGCACAAGGGATTATGTATGCTTAGTTTCTTGAAAAGGGATTAATACATGTATTGCAATTCATAAATGTGGCATCATTTCTGAGATTGAACGTTTTGAAAAAATTGAGTTGAAGAAAAGATCAATTTACATCTTCAGGTATTTTTTTTTAAATGAATTTCCTTAAAAATAGCTTTTTCCCTTTCCTATGCAAGGTAACTGTTCTTATTTACTCTTATATACGATATGTGATTTATAATCATTTGACCTTTTAGCAATTGCTTCTGTTGTGTGTTTGGATATGTGTGTGTGTGTGTGTGTGTGTGTGTGTGTGTGCACGCGCGCATGGGGAGACAATAAGATGGAGAGAGTGTGAAAGAAAGGAAATTAGTGAATATCTTCACACATTTTCTATTTCAAATAAATACTGGAACAATATATAATCTGGTCATCACTTCAGGAAAGGGAAACTAGGTAAAATATTCTAATGGATTGATACATAGTGATTTGAACACAATGTCTTATTTAACAGAATCAGAGCACGCCGGAGATACTGATTTCGCCCTTTTGTAGAGAAAAAATACTTCCTTCTCTCCTCTTCCAAACTGCCTAGCACTCATTTCACAAGTTGTATTGCTTATATATTTTCTTTTCCTCTGCTTTCAGACCGATGCTGCACTAATGTATGATGCTGTGCATGTGGTGTCTGTGGCCGTCCAACAGTTTCCACAGATGACAGTGAGCTCCTTGCAGTGTAATCGACACAAACCTTGGCGCTTTGGGACCCGCTTTATGAGCCTGATTAAAGAGGTATGTCAGGAGAAGCGCAGCTGCCTTGTTACTTTTGTCTTTGAGCTGCATCAATGCAGTGAGATCACCATCCTCACTTTTTCCCAAGTTTTTCTAGCAGATGGCATTTATGTGTATCTTTTAAATTATATTTTGCTTCTTTTTATATAAACAAAGTCTAATATTTTTATACATAATATGAGACAGAAGAGGATGAAGTTCCATTACAAGTAAATAAAATTTCTATCATAATATGTATGATAGTGTAAACAAATGAAACTGTGAACTGAGAAAGTTTGATTTATGATATTAGCTTTCACCTTTCTGAATCTTCTGTGTGTTACTTTTGTAGAGATGTATGTACATGTTTAAAGAGTAGGAAAATTCTTTGGACCAGCAGGTGGCATGGTAGTTAAGAGCGCTGAACTGCCACATGGCCGACCATGATTCAAATCCCAGACTTGGTGACTTGATTTCTCGCTTTCTCTCTCACTCACTCTGTTCCTCTCTGGTCAAATTTAAATAAATGAATGAATAAATAAATAAAGTTAAATAATATAATCTTTTAAAAAATAAAGGGTAAGAAAATTCTGAAAAGTCATACATATATATACGTACATATATGTACATAGTAATACAAATATATCTACTTGTATTTATGTGTGTATATTCTTGCTGTTCTTCCCTTCATGAAGTAAAGTTTTTTATTAGCTTAGAATACTTTTCTTTTTTAGTTTGGCATAGGGCATGTGTACTTGCCAGAAAAAGACAGAGAGAAAGTGAGAAAGCCCTTCCCCCGCAAGGTGAATGGCCACAGTGCTATCCTTTCTACTCCATTCTTCTCTCGGGATTTTGACCATGCATGCACACATGTCTGGCTTGATTTTCAAGCCTCTAGGTCCAGGACTTGAAGAGTGCAGCCAACCACATGGGATTAAATGCCTTAAGCTCCACGTCACCTGCTGGCCCAGGATACATTAATAAATGAAAGTTTAACGAGACCTTAATCTTTACTATGAAAAAAAAAAAAATCACAGATGTTATGATATAAAATTTTTCATTAACAGATTAAAATAAATGATCAGTTTATAATAAATTATGCATTATAAAAACAAGTGCAAATAAGATCATAATTAAGAATGTCTAAGTCTTGGGACCAGCAATTAGTGTAATAGCTATGTTACTGGACTCCAATGTAGTCAGCCGTGGTTCGAGTACCGGACCTGGTGGCTTAAACTCATGCTTGGCACGTGTGTGTGTGTGTGCCCAAGATCCTGAGAAGAGAATGGAGGAGAAGGGATTGTGGTGTGGCCATTCCCCCTGGGGGGTGATTTCTCGCTTTCTTGCTTTCTCTCTCTCTGTCTTTTCGGCGAGCGCACACACCCTATAGCAAAAACCTCAGGAAAAAAACAGAAAGACTATCTAAGTCTTTGGCAAAGAATATTCATGAACTTTGTCTAATTCAGGTGAATTGATATCCATAAAGAATATACAGTTTGGGGTCACCAGGTGGTGTAGTGGTTAAGTCACTGGACTTCCACATGGCTGACTGCAATTTGAGCCTTGGACCCATTGGCTTGAAATTCATGCAGGGTGATGTGTGTGCCTCCAAGATCTCAGGAGAATAGAAGAGAAGGGATTATGGTGTGACCATCCTCTGGGAGGAGGGGTTCTTACTTTCTCTCTCACTGTGTCTCTCCTGAGAGTGCTCCCTATGGCAAAAAACTTTAAAAGAAAAAAAAAGAATATGCAGTTTATTTGTTGCTCCATATTCTACATTATTTCTGATTTAAAACTGAGCAACAGAGAACTGTAAACAGTCCACAGATTTGGCTGGTCGAATAAATTATTTTTTTGAGCTCAGCACTTGAGTATTGAGACCATGACATGTGTCAATCTAAAAGAAGCAGTTGTGTGACATTCCGTATTCCCCAATGTAGTTACTGTAGGGTGTAATTGAGAACCTTATGTACTGAATTACTCAGTGTGCCCTTTATGAAGACCAATAGGAGGAATTTTTCTCAGGTTTCAGTAGGAAGAAAAGCTGTCTCTCCTGAGCAGCTGCTAGGTCTTAAAATATGAACCTTGTGCATTGTGTTCACAGCATATTTTCCTTTTTGCTTTGGTTGCTAGGAAATTCAGAATTAAATTTTATATACAGTTTTATTAGTTGTTTATTTCACCTAGTGTACATTTCTTTCTGATATTGCTATCCTCGATTGATTTTACTACCTCACACTTCTATTCCCGAAGTTCTCAATCCTTTTGTCTATTTTTATACTGCTATGCATTTTTGTTAACCATTTGAAAAAATTTCTTTGAGAATGTTGGGGTAAAAATAATTTTTCTTCCTTATTAGGGAAATCAACTCACATTTAACTTAAGTAATAACATTTTATAATATACATATAGATATATATTATGCTTCTTTCTACTTTATTAGTAATTTATTATCCTAAAACTATTTTGGAATTTCTACATATAAATACCTGAGAATTATATGGATTGTAAATAAGGAACATATAAGGATATTTATTTGTAATTTTTATTGAAATGTTTCCCTGAATGTACAGGGATTTACTTCTTTTGGGTCTTAACATATTATTTCAGACACTATAGTTGTGCATATACATGTTATTATTTAAAATTGTCATATATCACTGTTTTATCAAACTATAAATGACAATAATAGAAAACAATTAATTTTGGCTACCTAACAAACATAATGAAAAAAAAATATTTTAAAAGAAGTCTAGTCACCTTTGAGGGATAGTGGACATATTATGTAGCTAGATTATTTCTCCACTTCCTTCTACGTGGAGAGCTCTTTCTACAAGAAGTGTAGCTTCAACCTAAATAATTAGACATTTTCCCCAATCTTACATAGGGGAAAGTAAAGTATTAAGTTAATTACCCTGGGGATGGGAAGGTGTGGGAGTGTGAGTAATTGTAGTTGAGGTAGTATAACATAAGTTATTACTGGATTCAATTTCTTTCATAAACAAAAGCTGCTTTTTCAAATTATGACTTGGAGAGTGGTATCTTATACAGTAGTTCTATCCCAAGTAAGATATTCAATATGTCATATATCATAGGTAGCTAAATTCTTTATACGTTGGTAAAAGAGGTTCATTGTTTAAAACAGTCATAAAATTTCTCGAAGAAAAAATAGTTACAGTTAAAAAATGTATTGTATAATTTTTTAAATGTTACAATAAATTATATACTAAAGTTAGGTTAATTTTAATTATATACTAAAGCTAGGCTAACGTCTTCATATTTCAGAAAAGAATAAAAGTATTTTAAAAATCTGTATCAATATAAATTTATTAAAAGTAATACAGTTGTCTTTCTACATTTTGTGGAAAAATATTTTATATTTTCTTCTTTTTCTTGTTTATTAACCTAAGTTTGCTGGTTTGTTCTTTTTCCCACAGGCACATTGGGAAGGCCTCACAGGCAGAATAACTTTCAACAAAACCAATGGCTTAAGAACAGATTTTGATTTGGATGTGATCAGTCTCAAGGAAGAAGGTCTGGAAAAGGTATTTAAAACATTCACTATTAAAAAAAATATATCCTAATGAAGAAAAAATACTCTCTGTTATTCTTAAATTTTATTAACATTTAATTTTACTGAGTAATACTAAAAAATAACTCTTTAATTCACTGTATTTAATATAACATGTGACAATTGGGATATAAGGATAAATTGTGTCCTAAAAAATTTATTTTCTTACTAGGTTTTTCTAATCATTTGAAATAATACAATTTTAATTACTCCTATTTTAAAATTTAACATATATAAGCTTAATTAGCAATTAAAAGTATTTGGTTTAATATGGGTCTTTGTGTATGCAACTTATAATCACTAGTGCTTAGTCTTTCCAACATGGACCAGGTCATTAAAAACGATTGAATATGGAAGCATGGTTTCTATTGTTGATGCATAATCAAGTGTAATCTCTGAATTAATGTATGTAAGATAAATTAGGTATGTACATAAATGTAGCACATCACACTGAATCTGCCTTACTTGACTCTACTTCTAGAGATTGAAGTCAAGATCAGACAAGGCTTATAGAATTTGAGTATATGCTTGCTTTAAGACTATTTTAGGGTGGGAGGACCAGCAGTTGGCGTAGTGGCTATGTCGCTGCACTCCCATGTAGTTGACAATGGTTCGAGTCCTGGACCCGTTGGCATAAACTCACACCGGGTATGTGTGCGTGCGTGCCTAGCATCCCGAGAGGAGAATGGATTGCGGCGTGACCATATCCCCTGGGGAGGTGATTTCTCACTTTTTGTCTCTCTTATTCTCTGATTTTCTGGTGAGTGCACATGCCCTATAGCAAAAAACCTCTCAAAAAAAAAAAAAGAGAGATTATTTTAGAGTGGGGTCAGCAGGTGATCAAGTGGTTAAAGGACTGGACTTCCATTATGGCTGATCATGGTCTGAGTCCTGGGTCCATTGGCTTGGAAATCACCCTGAGTGTCTATGCATGCATGCCTCAAATCCTGAGAAGAGACTGAAGGAAAAGAGATTGCAATGAGACCGTGCCTCTTGAGGAGTGATTTCTTACTTTCCCTCTCCATCTCTCTCTCTCCAGCAAATGTACATGCCCAATAGCAAAAACTTAGTAATAAAAAAGAGAATATTTTAGGGTAAATTTTCTTATATTTTAAATGTAAACATTTAGATATTTTTCATAGATTTATTGACAATTTTAGGTTAAATATGTATTTTATTAAGAATTTTAGAAAAATTTACTTGACTGAGATGATATTACTTTAAAGATAGTAAGATACATTTATTTTACTATTGGACATAGAACATTACTTATAGATGGCAACTGAAGAAGGAAGTTGAGTCAGAAGAAGCATTCTTTTACCCTAGAAAATAATAGCACAATTTTTTATTAATTTAAAACATAATGATATATTTTATTTTATTTATTATTTTAATTATTATTTAGTCATTATTATCAATATTATTAATATTATTTTATTATTATCAGGGAGAGACAGAGAGACATAGAGAGTGAAAGCAAGCAGCCAGGTTTAGGATTTGAACCACATTTGGCCATGTTGGAGTCCAGTGCCTTGACCCTGCTGGCCCCATATAACAGTATATTTAAATGCTGACTTAAATGGATCAAGAGAAAGAAATAACACTTTTTGTTAATAAAGAAATCAAGATAGAGATGTACACATAATGACCAACTGAGAGCCTAAGTGGATAGGGGTGTAACTTCCTCCCACTTTAAACTTTAGATCATTCCCTTTGTCAAGACCATGGAGTCAGGGATATTTGATAATAAACCTAACTCAAATATTTATGAGATAGTCACCTTGCTTCTAAGTTGAGAACCTTAATCTGTATTCAAGACTGGAGTTGATAATGGCCAAGTTTTAGTCAACTCTTAAAAGTTCTACCCCTTGGGGGACCAGAAGATGATGTAATGGCTATGTTGCTGGACTCCCACGTAGTCAACCGGGGTTTGAGTCCCAGACCCGGTGGCTTAAACTCAGGTCAGGCATGTATGTGCGCGTGCCCAAGATCCCGAAAGCAGAATGGAGAAGGGATTGAGGCATGGCCATCCCCTCTGGGGGGTGAATTTTTGCTTTCTGTCTCTCTGTCTCTCTGGCACATACTATAGCAAAAACAAAACAAAACAAAACAAAACAAAACTCTTAAAAAAAAGTTTTATCCCTTGGTCCAGCAGGTAGTATAGTGATTACGGTGCTCCCACATGACTAATTGTGTTTTGAATCTCAGATTTTGCAACTTAAAATTCATACCAGGTGCATATGTGTGTTCCCAAAATCCCAAGAGGAGAACGGAACAAAGGGTTTGTGGCATGGCCTTTTCCCCCAGAAGGTGATTTCTCACTTTCTTGCACTCTCTATCTTTCCAGCAAGTGCATACACCCTATGGCAAACATCTGAAAAAAAAAAAAAGTTGTATCCTATTATTTACTAATATGTTATTGCCATTTTATTATTTTTTAAAATTTGCTATTGGGTACTTTTACTCCCCAGATAGTGACCAAGAGAGAAAATGAAAAGGAGTCAGGAAAAATGAGAAAGCTACCTCAGGGTGGGGGGTGCTGGAAGCGGGGTAAGGAGAGCCATGACAGTCCCTTCTCCTCCATTCTCCTCTTGGGATTCTGTGCATACACATACCTGGTATGTGTTTTTCAAGTTTCTAGGCCCAGGACACAAACCATGTAATTGAATCTATCTGTCTTAACCACCATACCACAAGTTGGCCCCTTGCCTTATTATTTTTAACCATCCATGTCACTGGGATGAACTTTGACCATTGTTTATATGTCAACACATCAGTATAAAAATGGTGATGCTCTTTATATTACCACGGGTTCAGTTCTTTCTTGAATTCAAGATAAAGAAAGAAAACACTGTGGAAGTTTTCTCTGCTCTCTAATGTGGCTTACAGAAGCCCCTAAATATAATGGTGGCCAAGGACATGTGATAATTTACCATACTGATACACAAGGGGAAGTAGTATGAGTTAGGCATCTTGCCCTGAAGTTACATAAGTATTTTGTATTCTCTTCTGAAATTTGAGGGTTTTTTTTTCTTTTTGCTAAATTAATTACACATAGTCTTTATCCTCAAGGGACTTTTCAGAGATAATGATGGGAATAACAAATATTTGTGAATAAAGACAGTGACAAGCTATTTCAAGCCTTCAAAAGAGCAATGAAAAAATATTTCAGACAAAAGACAATTAAACAAAGAATCACAGTAGATAGGATGTTTAGAAATAGTCCTTAAATAATGGAGAATTATTGATTGGTAGAGATTGGATCATTTTAAAAAGAAGAAACAATATAAGGAAAGACGCACAGTCTAGGACCTGATTCTCACATTATGAACACTGACACAGACACTCACCCCACTCCCCATCACACACACATACACACACACAGTACAAGGGAGTGAGAGAGCTAAAATTCTAGATCGGAGTCATAAAATAAAAGCTATATCAAGATATTTTCTATGTATTCGTATATCATGTGAGTTCATAGAGAATTGTCTGGAGAAATATGGGCACCTGGGAACATACTAGGAATAATTTTTATATGGATCATGAATTTAAAACTGTTCTAAATGGTAGTCAGAGATGAATAAACAGTGACAGAAGGCATTAACTGAACCTTCAGAAATGTTAATTTAAAGCTCGCAGAGCCCTGGGACTATATTTTTATGAAGAAATGGAAGAGCAAGGCAGTATGGAGAAATACCAGTGATAAAAGCATAAATGAAAGATTGGAGAAGAAATTAGCCAGTGGGAAAACTAATAGGAAAAAAATTGGCACAGATCTTTCCCTGAAAAGACAGATAAGATATATGAAGATAGCAAAAGTAAGTTAGAGAGAAGATCAACTAAAATGTTTAAGTCATATTTTCAGGGTCCTCAAAAAATAATAAAGTCATCAGCTAAAAGACATGGGGGGTGGGGTGGGTTTTGAAGTTTAGATAGATCTTAACACTAATTGGAACTGATGTTTTGGCAGACTTGATTTCGAGCTCAATGTCTAGGTTCAGGCAGAATTGAGCTTAAATCTCACTGTTCACTTATTGGCCACGTTTCTTAATCTCTTTAGGCCAGTGTCTTCAACTGAATTGTGGGAAGATAACAGTGTCTACCTCCTGAAGATGAATGTCTTATTGACTTTATTTTTTAATTTTTTTTCCTGAAGAGTATAGTCAAAACTCATAGATGGAAATGATCTATCTTAATAGAATTCACAGTTAAAAGGACCAATCAATGGTGATCTGGGTGTCTTTAATTCCAGTTCCAATTTTTTCAGAACTAAGTGTGTGAACTTCTTCCTTCCACCCAACCTCTCTGTGCCAAATTCCTCATATAAAGAAACAAAAAGCCAAATGGAGAATGTAAGAAACTTCCTTCTTAGTTTGCAGTAAGAATATCATGGTCTTTAAAACAATTTGGGAGTATAGTGACTAAGACTAGAAATTTGAATGATTAAAATGTAATAAGTCTGCCTTATTACAACTAGGTGGTGAAAATGAACAAAGAAAACTTATAAAGTGCTAGCTTTATTATTACTTACTCTCATGACTGGTATGACTGTTGCCTTTTTCTTTTCCTTTCTTGGTCATATCTTACCAATACACGTTGTTTACTCATTTAGTCTTCTAACAAATATGGAATGAACCTTCTTGGTTTCTTTTTTTGAGAGAGAGATTTTTGCTATAGGGCTCAGTGAGACAGAGATAGACAGAGAGATAGAAAGTGAGAAATCACCTTCCAAAGGGGATGACCATGCCACAATCATTTCTCCTCTATTCTCCTCTCAGGGTTTTTAGGCATGCATGTACATTCACCCAATGTGAGTTTTAAACTGCCAGGTCTGGGACTTGAACTGTAGTCAATTACGTGGGGGTCCAGCTATATAGCCATTACACTATCTGCTGGTCCCTGAACACCTATTTTTATACTCTTACGAATATTACACTCATTGAAAGGAACCTACCAATAGTAAATAGACTAATGAAGTTATAATATAGAATTGGGCAGTAATAATTGATAAAAATGAAAGTTTTTTGTTTGTATATTATTAAAATGATAGATTTTGAATTATTTTCTGGAATGTGAACCCTACGATTAAAATTAATAGGGAAAAAGTGCATGCTTCTGATGTTTTAAACCATAAAGTAGATAAACCAGTAATAAAGTTATGTTTCTTTCTTTTTTTTTTGTGGGGGGGAGAGATTTTTGCTATAGGCTGCATGAGCTTGCTGGAGAGACAGAGAGACAGAAAGCAAGAAGTCACCTCTCCAGGAGGGATGGACACACTGCAATCCCTTCTCCTCCATTGTCCTCTCACGATCTTGGCCACGTATGCACATGTGTCTGGTGTGAGTTTTAAGCTGCCAGGTCTAGAATTCGAAATGTGGTAAAGTACATGGGAATCCAGTGATGTAACCATTACACCATCTGCTGGTCCACTAGGAAGCACATTCCTTCTTCTTAGATAGTCCCCATAGATCAAAGCAAATCCTTTCTACTCTCTTTTGACAGGGTCATTGTTTGCGACCTAGCCTAATGAGCCATGGTCCAAGAAGGATCACCAGTACATAAACTCAACCAGCCACATCTGTCCAAACGAGCTTTCTAGGGCTATGGGGTTGCCTTCACTGGAGCAGGCATGGGACAAGTGGG
>NW_006159452.1:2712951-2727927 GCF_000334495.1 Tupaia belangeri chinensis | reverse complement strand
AGGAATGGGAAAAATGGGGAAAAGACCAAAGAGGCCATTCCTGACTTTGTCTACCTCATGCAATAAGAGGCCAACTTCCTTGTTTAAGAGCCTGGGATTGAATGTTGAAGAATAGGAAATGAAAAATAGCATATGTGGGTTTCCCAGCTTGAATTCTGTCAGTTCAAAGACCATACTGTGTATTTTATTGTCCTTTAAAAATATGTTTGGAGTCTGTTTCTTGCCATTTCCATTACCACAATCATAGGTAGGGTAACTTTAACCTGGAAAACTACATTGGAGTCCCCACTAGCCTCTCCATTTTATTAAGAATTTACAATCCATTCCCCAAACCACAGGAGCCAGACAGATTTTTTTCATGATAATTGATTCATTCATTACTATTTAAACCCTTCCACATATTCACATTGTATTTAAACATGACTTACAAAGCATTAGCTATGTCTTATCACCCTCTCAGATATTTTCTTTGCTCCAGCTACTCTGGCATTTTCTTATTTCCTCACATTAACAAAGTTTCTGTTACTTTGGCAATAGTGTTTTCCCAGCCTAGAATACCCATTTCTATCCACTTTGTCTGGTGAACACTTAATTCACCCTGAGGGGCTCATGTTAAATATTACCTCTTTACATAAACCTCCCCTAAGTCTCTAATCAAATTTATTTCCCACAGTGCTCTCTATTTATTTCTCAATGGCTCTTATCAAAATGCATACTTACATGGTCATGTTGTGTACTCTTTAAAAAACGGGCTATCTCCCTAGCTAGAATACAAGTCCTATTAGGTAGAAAAAAGTATTTCCTCATTCTCACCATTACATACTAAGGCCAAGTAAACTGTCTAGCACATAGTATATCCTCAAGAAATACTTACTGACTATTAAATGAATGAAGGATCATTACAACAATCACAAGAGCTGCTTCACATAGCTTACTCAAGTGTCTTATGTAGAACTATTTCCTACAGTATAGTTTGTCATTTTTTTCAAGCTTTGCTCCATATCTTTGGAGTGGGAGGAGAGAGTCAATAGTTAAAGTGTCAATGGACTGAAGTGGGGTTAAGGATTTAGAGTGCAGGAGGAGAGGCTGAAGTCTGAACATAAAAGGATGCATGTTGCAACAGTGGCAAATGTGCCCTCCTAAAGAGTGCAATTTAAAACTTGCTGAGTCTCCAATATTACATCAAAGAGTAAAAATTATTCTTATAAATGTTCCCCTTTTTCTCTTATTGTAAGTTTATTGTATAAAAATAAACAAATCCAAATAAGAACAAATAGAGGTTACTTTTTTAATGCCACAGGGTGCATGAGAGAGTGAGAGAGAAACACTTCCCACTGGGTTCCAGTCCACAATCTCTTTTTTCTCTGTTCTTCCATCCAGTCAGGATCCTGAACATGTACACACAAGCCTGGCATATTTGTTGAGTCACCAGGGCTGGTATTCAAACGGTGGCTGGCTATATGATACTTGGCTGCCTCTGCAGAGTGTTTAACCACTGTGCTGCATTTTGGCCCAAAACAAGCAATTGTTCAGAGTTACTTTAGGAAAGGAGCTAGCCCTTGCTTGCACTAAGAAGACGTTCAAATGTAGGCAAAGGAGTGGAGAAGTTTTATAGTAGAATGTAGAGAAGGCCTTAGATGTGTTCTGATTGGAGATTACTGACATGAAGAAACTGGAGGGATACAACTAGAACAAGAACAATTTGGATGATGGGTTTCAAGAGTATATTTGACGTTTTGTGGTTGATCTTGAGTCAGAGGAGTGGCAAAAAAATATAAAAGCCAGCAGTTGAAGAAAAAATTCTAGTCATTCTGGGCTGATTACTTCAGTGGTATGGTTTGGCTTTCTAGAATGTTTGCTCTAGAGGTTTTAGGTCAAAATTCTATTGCCCTACATTGACAAATGTCCATCTGTATATTCGGTCTGTTGATGAAATTACTAAAGTCATGTGAAAGGAGGAGGAATAGCAAAAACAATAAGGATGAAAATATTGACTGAAGAGAAAATTTACAAATTTTTTTATAACTGATAATCTTTTTTAAAGCATATGCATCCAGAAAGTGATTTATCATTGGAAATGGTTTAGTCTAACTTACTTAGTTCTCTGAAGCTTAGCTATGTTATTCGGAAAGACCAGCTTTAGAAAACACATGACTAATGGCATAATATTTTACAGAAATATTCAGAAGGCTCTTAGAATATAACTTCAAAAGAATTCAGTTTACAGCAAAAGGGTTGGAAGGATTTTACACAAAATAGGTTTGGATTGAGCTGATGACCCTACGTGATAATGGTGCATTTCCATTGCCAAAAAGAGCTACCTAGAGGCCATTTTGGGAAAAAGAACCACTTAAATTTATTGAAATTTTCTTCCTTCTGTAAGAAAATATAATGCAATACTAAAATCACTTAATCCTGCCACATAACTGAATTTTCATACAGAACGTCCTGGTAATCACAATGTACTGTGTGTGTTTTGAAGGAAAAAAAAGTCATTCACTATTATACTTTCTTGGTGGTTCAAATGGATTTGTCCAGGTAGAAGTATAAACTAAAATTATTCTTGTGTATTCTCCTATTTTTTTCTCTAGCATCAAATTTGTTATTCTGGCTATTTTATTGGTATTCTCTTGAATATGATAGTTATGTTAAAATATACATTGGAAAATAAAATTCCTCTTGTTCTCAATAGAAAAGACACAATAAAACCTTATTAAAATTGGGCCAGCAGGCGGTGTGGTAGTTAGGGCATTGAATTACTGTATGACTGGCTGTGTTTTGAACCCCAGACTCAGTGGCTTGAAAATCATACCTGACACGTGTGAATGCTTGCCCAAATCCCAAGAGGAAAATGAAGGAAATGGGGAAATGGGTTGTGGCATAGTCATCCCTTCTGGGGATATAATTTCTCAAATCCCTCTCTCTGTCTCTCCAGTGAGTAAATAATGCTCTATTGCAAAATCTAAAAATAAAAAAAAAATAAAAAATAAAATAAAATTGGCTTTGTGGAGCCAGTCAACTGTGTGGTGGTTGAGCTGTTGGATCCCACATAGCCAACCATGTGGTTTGAGATTTGAGTTTTGGACAGACAAGCCATGCCCAAAGTCTAGAAAGGAGAAATGGAGACTAAGGGATTGAAGTGTGACCATCCCTAATGGGCGATGTTCTCTCACATTCCCTCTGTCTCATTTTACTTCTTTCTGTCTCTTTCCAGTGAGTGCACATGCTAGCAAACTAAAAATCGTCTTTGTGTATTAACTTATACTAATTTTGAGAAAAAGATGGAGCTACTAAATTTATCTGGCCAGGGTGTGTTAAGGGACCCAAAGTGTTCAGGAATAGGAAAAATCACACAGTGTGTTTGCCTCAGTGTTTTTTATAATAAAATGAGTATAATAAATAAATTATTAACTTGTATCCTTGGGAAAATCTTGGTAAAAAGAAGTTGGTACAAAAATGTATCACATGGATTATATAATTGTCAGTTTGTGTAAAGTTAAAATTTTATAAATTGTTATTTATTGCATAAATATTTATGAATATTTTATAACTTATATAAATATAAAAATATGTAAGGACAGCTGGTATCCTGGTGGTAGGTGACTGGATCCCACATGGCTGAGTGGTTTGAATCCTGAACCTTGCACCTCAAAAAACATATGGGGTGCATGTGTGTGTACCCAAAGTCCCAACAGGAGAATGAAAGAGAAAGGATTTCAGTGTGCCTATCCACCCTGAGGTGGGGTGCTTGCTCACTCTCCACCTCACTCATTCTCGCTCTTGTTGTCTCTCTCCAACAAATACCTGTGCCTTATGGCAAATTTAAAAAAAGAATGTATAATATTAATTATAATATTTATAAATAATTTAATGCAATATAGTCTATATTTGGAACCTTTAAAAGTTTGTATTTGTCATATTTCACTTTCAAGTGAAGCTTCATTTTAACTTTCAACACCTGTACTTTCTGAATAGTCACTGCTTGCATCAGTAATCAGTGTACTTCTCACTGCAAACTCAAATATTTACATAATATATTGAGAGGGTGGAAATTAGCAATAAAATTTTGTCTGAGTTTACAGGCATATATGTTCCAGAATCAAAGCATGTTTCAAAGTGCTTTCTGAAGATTTTTTTTACACTATGTTTTTAAAGAAATCATAGTAATTTATATAGACATATTTATTATTGACGATTATCTTGCCTATAGAATACTGTACTCATTAACCTCCAATGAAAAGGTATCTTAATGGAATTTACATGTATCTAAATCTAAAAGTCCACTTAGATAGGTGAGAGCTATTTCTTTGGTGGACTTCTTTTTTTCTTTTCTTTTTTTGTAGAGTTTTTCACTATAGGGTGTGTGTGCTCGCCGAACGGACAGAGACAGAGAGACAGAAAGCAAGAAATCACCCCCCAGGGGGGATGGCCATGCCGCAATCCCTTCTCCTCCATTCTTCTTTCGGGATCTAGGGCACGCACACGCGCCTGGCGTGAGTTTAAGCCACCGGGTTTGGGATGCGAACCGTGGTCGACTACGTGGGAGTCCAGCAACATAGCCATTATGCTAACTGCTGGTCCCTCTTTGGTGGATTTCTATATCTCTGATACATAGCCATTTTTATCTTCCTCTTTTTGATGGCATTTGGAACATACATTACTGTCCCCATGGCAACAATGACCCCCAACTTCCCCAGGAACTGAGATTTCTTTTGTCTCTCTCTAGTAAAGCATAATAATAATTATGCTGACTACTAATCTTTAAGTCAGTCAGAAGTGTTGTTTTTTTGCTTCATAAAAAAAATACATCTGAGAAAGGATCCAAGCCTAGTTTCTTTCTTTGTGATGTTAACTGTTTAATTTGTCTAACTCTTACATAGAATTGCTATTATTATTATTATTATTTTTGAAGAGAGAGCTTTCTGATAAAGGTTAATTGGACTCACTAGAGAGAGAGTAAGCAAGAAATCACCCCCTAGGGAAATGGCCATGCTGCAATTCCCTTCTCCTCCTGGCATTTGGGGCACACATACACGTATGCCCAGCATGAGTTTCAAGCCACCCAGGTCTGGGACTCAAATAGCAGTTGTCCATGTGGGAGTCCAGTGCCTTAACCACTATGTCACCTGCCAGCCCTACAGAATTATTATATGCCCTGTTTCAGAATTGTACTGGTGTTTTGTTGTGTGTATCAGAATCTTATTGCTATTATTTTACTTAATAAGTGAAAAATCGTACGATGGAAAATATTTTTAAAAACTATTTATAGATAATATTAAGGCTTAGAAATCAATAGGGTTGATTAAGGGCACAGATTTCTTGTTTTGATCCGCAACATCCCTAATTTCATTTTACCAGAGAATACCTAATATTGTGTTCTTTCCTTGCAACTATGGAATTTGAATTAAAACCTATATGCTACATAAAATTGTAATGCATTGATTTGATTTCAAACCACATCACATAGGAAATTTTTACCCTGGGAAAAATTATTCTTAAATGAGGGCCAGTAGGTGTCATGGTAGCTAAAGCAGTGGACTTCCACATAGCTGAATGCAGCTTGATATCCGGACATGGAGGCTTGCTTTCTCACTTTCCCCCTCTCTCTCTCTCTCTCTCTCTCTCTCTGTATCTCTCTTTGTTTAAATTCAAAAATAATAATAAATAAAATAAATAATTCTTTAAAAATTCTTAAATGAATGTTATTATATCAACATATTTGGGAACATTGAATTCACTGATTCAATTTTATTTTAAAAAAGTCAACATTACCACATGTCTCTTGACTCTTCAGTTAAGTTTAGGGCTAAATTTTCCCTAGCCAGAAATAAAATTCTAAATATGTTAAGATTACTCTTCCTTTGTATGATATGATTATATTCTTATTGATTTATTGTCTTTATATTAGCAATGTATTTCTCAAATGATGAAATCTTTTGAAACTGGAAGATAGATAGTTCCAGGAAACTAATCACTAAGGTTTTTTTTTTTTTTTTGTACTGTCTTTGTAGGCCAGTTAACTTACATATGAAGGTAATGCAGTTCCTAGGCAATTCTCATGGACAGACAGCATGTAAGCATCATTATGAAATATTTGTTTGTCTTTGAGAGATAAGAAAACAATACTATTGAACTTTAATGTCAAGGATTATGAAATAATAATAATGCAAGTAACTATCTCTACTTTTTATTTACACATTCAACATTTGAAGCAGTGAAATAAGTGAGGGGAAAAAAAAATCTTAAATTTTCCATCAAAAGTTAGAAAGAAAATAACTGTGTTGAAAAAGATCTCTGCACCCACTATTCATGTACCATGGCCTGAGAAACCTGTGCTTGCAAATTATCCAGAAAAAAATGGATATATTAGTTAGTAGAAAAATGAACATCGACCAATCTATATTCAGTCAATCAGAGGGAAAATTCATCTCTTCAGTGCACATGTTTATTAAAAAATATTTTCTTGCATTTTCCATTTCTTAATATTCTGAATTAATATTTCGGGGGGACCATTTCTTGTAAAAAATTCCTTTTAGAATCAGATTGGTTCAAGGAAAACTATAATTTGTAAGTCATGTGGTTAGAGACAACTCAACTCAATAATTTTGTTTTTATCAAACTTATTCAATAATGGAGACTTCACATTGGGCTAAGATCATCTGAAACATGATGGAGTATGGTTTCTATTATATCAAATAGGCTTTCTTTGGAGAGGATCATATGTACCCTTTGCTCAAGACTAATATATTGGGCTGACATGAAATAAAAACAGTGTATAATCAAATAATTGCTTTTTCTTTTTCTCTTTTATTTTGTTATATAATAGAAAAGCTATATTCCATTTTGGTTTTAAATTCTATCAGAATCTCACTGATATTTTGTTAGGAAATGTCAGAAAAAAATAAATAGGGCTAAGAGAATTCTGGTAGTTTTTATTGTGCTAAATTTTTTTTAAGTGATGAATTTGAATTATTTCTTAACTTTTAATAAGCCTGATTTCATTTAGAACTAATATTTTTAAACCTAACTGAAATATTTATTATGTTCCCACTTAAGAAAGTTTCTGATATAGTTGTCAGATAGATTATTCCTACAAATTCCGCAGAGAATAATAAACATGTCCTACTAATCCTGCTTACATGAAACAGAACTGACATGTACTTTCAGGAGAAATTATGAGATGCTAATTAAAGATGAGATAAACAGTTACATAGCTCAGAAAAGGACACAGAAACATTCTTTGAATATAATGGTTTACAAAATGAAATTGATACTGAGAAAGCTGTCAACAACAAAAATATAAACTAATTAATAAGACAAATAACTTTAAAATCATTGTGAGAATTAATTTTTTTCTACACAGAAAAAGTAAAACAAAGAAACCAAAGAAAAAAACAGTTGCCAATAATTATATGAAGAATTTAAAAATTCTTGATAAATAATAAAATATATTTTTAGATACTTATAATATTTAAAAACATAAAATATAGATTAGAAAATAATGCAAATACATAGTAAACACATGCAGCAGAATACAAATATGAAATATAATGTGGAGATAAAACTTGCACAAAACATAAAGAACAACATACGAATAACAAAACATGGGAAAGAAAATTTGTAAACCTAAAACAATAGACATGATATATGTCCAATATTTGACAGAGAAATGAAGGAAAAGATTGGAAAGTCAACCTAAAAAAGTCTGAAAGTTTTTAATGACATAGTAATTCACTCACATATTCTGCTCATTCATTCAATAAATATTCATTGAAAATTTATTATCTATAATTCAAAGTTTGGTGACATGCTTCCTTTTCTCAAGCTACTTAGAATTTAACACAAGAGGATAAGATAAATAAAAATGAAATATAATTTTAGTTCAAAGCAATGCATAAATGGCGTTTTTGAGATGAGGAAAATAAAACATTTATTTCTTCGTATAACCAGTATATTCAAAGCTCTCACATGTGAAGTCTCTAGGATGTTCTATATTCAAAGGCCTTCAGATAAAAAGATGAATAAGCCAAAGTCTCTCCCCCATAGGAGATTCAAGTTTTAACTAGAAATCCATAAGAAAATAATTAAAATGTAATGTGATACTGAACTGAAAGTATACATAAGTTATTCTATATGAAAAAAACAAAGACCAAGGCCATCCATTGCCACACAAAGGCAGAATTGCTTGACTTAGGTTTTGAAGCAGTAATCAAGACAGCATGTATCAAGTAGTAAAAGAGGAAAAAGTGTTTTATATAAAGAATATAACATGTATAGAAGACATGACAACATGAATAATTCAGGAAAACTTTAAGATGCAATAAAATCCACCTTCAGAAAATGGAGAAAGGCATTATTCTTTTGACAAATATAACTTAAAAATAACATTTTTCTCTCCATTGATATAAATATATTTATAGACAAAACCAATATATGCATGAATTATAAGAGACACATTGCACAAGTGGTTATATATACATGATATACACATTCATTTATAAATAGACATATAGCATGCATCTATATATACTCATATAAATACACACACACACACATATATGTATATATATCAAGAGATATTGGGTTGTTTGAAAAGTCATGATGCATTTTTGCATAGAAAAACATAGAAAAATACATCATGACTTTTCTGACAACCTAATGTGTTCAGATTGACATTTAAGAGTTCCAAATAGAGGGTTCTGAAAAAGCTTTAAAGAAAAGTATTTAAGAACAACAAAAAAAAGTTATTTGGCTACTCTATTTTAAATACTAAATATTAGAAAAAAATAAAAGGACTTGCAGAATTCCGAAGGAAGAAGGTTTTAACACAATATGTCTTATTGAGGCAAGTTTATATATATATGTATATATACACACACACACATATATATGTATACACACACACGTCTATGTAAAAAATTATATATATACATGTAATTTCAAGTCTGCAAACAGATAAAAGTATGTCATATAGTTATCCTTCATAAGTAAATTGTCTTTTATAAAACAATACTAAATAAAAAATAAACTAACTTTCCTCACTGAAGAAGAAATTATGACTAGAAATCCTAATGAATATCAAAAAGATTAAACTCACAGAAAGACAGTTTTCAATAATTTTTTTTTGTGTGTGTGTGTTTTGCTGTATGGTACGTGTGCTTGCTGGAGAGAGAGAAAGAGAGAGAGAGAGAAAAAGTAAGAAATCACCCCAGGGAGAAGGGCCACACTGCACCCCCTTCTCCTCTATTCTCCACTCGAGGTTTTGGGCACACATGCCGATCATATTTTCCAAGCTACCTGTCTGGACTAGAACTGAATAGTGGGTCATGTGGATGCAGCCATCACAACCAACACTTTGCTTGACTGGCCCATGAATAATGTTTTAAAAATTATATCAAAATTTACATTTTTTTTCTTGATGGGAGATGACTTATACAAAGCAAAATAAACAAATAGCCAGATAGTGTTCACAATCCCAGATTAAAATAACTAAAACTGTGACTTAGTATCTGCGGAATGGATCAAGAGTGGTGAATTTTCCTAGAGTTGATTTTATTTTAATTTTTATGGCTCAATTATAGAATGTGATTGTGAAGTTTAAACAGAAGTGGCAATACCCATAAGTAGATATAAATTTATGTTATCTCCCAAATCACCATAGGACAAACTGTCTATCAAAAATGCCTAGTGTGGGGGGCAAAATCAGTGTAGCCAGACAATATGAAAAGAGGTAGGCTAAATGTAAGATTCCAATGGGAGAAAAAGTTATTTAAAAAAATCCACAGATGAGCTGTGTATAAAGAAATCTGTAAGAGACTGGAAGATGGCATGTGGTTAAGGGCACTGGACTCCCACATGGCTGATTACGGTTCAAGTCCCAGACCTGGCAACTTGCTTTCTCGCTTTCTCTCCCTCTCTCTCTCACACCCTGTCCCTCTCTGGTCAAATTAAAATAAATACATAAAGTTTAATCAAATAATTCTTTTAAAAAAGAAATACATAAATGAAAAATATGTTAAAGTAAAAAATGTACCTAGTGATTTATCAGCAAGAGCAAATGCACAGATAATGAAAATATGAGCTTAATTGATAATAGATATTGGAAGATTAGGTGAAAAGAATTAATTATAATAAAACGTTATTTTACATCAATAAAACACTATCTAAAAATTAAGACATAGCAGTAATAAACCTCTCTAAAATCACCTAATTATGTAAGTTAAACATTTAAAAATAAAAGATGAATTCTTAGAAAGATAGTTCTCTTAGGGAAACTGCCATGACTAAAAGGGGAAAAAGAGTAACAAGTAAAACAATAATTGTGGAAAGCTATTTGGTAACAGACTAACAGTCTTAGCAGCTCATATTATTTGTGTTCAGTAATTCTAATTCTAGGAATCTATTTTTAAAATAATAAAATTTTTGGACAAACACTTATAAATAAGTGTGTTTACTAAAACCTTAATAATAAAATACTTAAAACATATGTATAATATATATGATTTCTATCTAAAATAAATTACAGTTCCAGAAATAGAAGGAACAAATAAAAGATTGTCCTGAATTACTCCTTGGTTCTTTTATTCCCCTTTTGTTTATCATAGAGTGCTTGTGTTCATATTGAAAAAGTGAGACTGGGAAGGATCAGCAGATGGCATGATTGTTACATTGCTGGATTTCCATGTTGACCACAGTTCAGGTCCAGACCTAATAGCTCAAAACTCATGCCAGGTGTGTGTGCGTGCATGCCCAAAATCCTAAGAGGAGAATGGACAAGACCGGGTTTCAGTGTGACCATCTCCCTTGGGGGGTGATTTCTCACTTTCTGTCTCTCTGTCTGTCTCTCTTTCTTTGGAGAACACATGTGCCCTATAGCAACAATCTCTCTCAATAAATAAATAAATAAATAAATAAATAAATAAATAAAAAGTGAGACTGGAAGAGAATGCTGCAGGATCAGGATGTTTCACAATCCATCTTTTCCAGTTCCCCTGTCCAAAGTGTATTAGCCTGTTCAGACCTGGGGTTTTGAACCACAGTTGCCATGTTAAATTTGGCTTCCCTTAGCAGTGTCTTGTTCTGTGGTTCTTATCAGTAAAACAAAACAAAATCACTAATAACAGTTTCCTCGATAGATTGAGAATACGCCATATTTTGAATAATACAGTCTACAATCTAGGAATCTCTTCTAGGAATATATAAATTTTATTTGATTTAAAAGTGTAAAGCCATAGGAAATTATGATCCATACAATTATACCTATGCCAGAATTCCTGTGACCAAATGGTACTAGAAAAGCAACTGACACAGAATGAAAATACTTAAGTATGTTTAGATGATGAGTGAATATTTAGCTAAATTATTATTGATAAAAGTAATTATGATAAGTGGCATGAAGTGAAATGAGAAATACTTTGTATTAGTAACTTGGTTAAAAATTGAAAACTTGTTGGTTAAACTTGAGGATGACATCAGGTAGACAGACGACAGTAGGCAAATAATGTTTGGCATTGCTTTGGTTGGTAGAATTATAGGTATGAATAATATAGCTATTTAGTCGATAGTGAAAAAAATAAGAATAGCTCCAGGGGAACAAATATATGATAGGTATTTATTATAGACCAGGCATTGGAAGTATCAGTCACTCCAAACACAACTACAGATTTGTTTTGCTTAGCAAGAGTGTTTTCATGTGTTTTGAATTTGAAATGCTTTAATTAGGTCAGCAGACATTCTAGTGTTTATGCCCTCTACCCCAACCTACCCAAGTTCTTGGCAGGTTCTCTATCAGCCCTAGTTGTGTTTTGCTGGGAATTTAAAAAACAAAAACAAAAAAACAACAAAGGCACCTGCTTTGGGAACATGCAGCCCCAAGGTGCAGAGCTCTGTGAGGATGACAGGAGATTGAGATTGTGGCCCCTACTGGTTCCTCTGCCTTGAAATTTTGTAAAACTTACAAAATGTTTACCTCTCCTTGGAAATGTTTCCTACTGGCTTATGCCTCATTATTTCACACATTGATGTTGCCTAACTGACCCCAGAAATCTTTTATTATTGACCCATTATTGAATTGGAATAAGACTCTGTCTTTGTGACACTGTGGTCATTATATTCTGACATGAAGAAGTTTAATTGGCCTGTAGGCAATTTAGTTTGGAAAGAATGCTGAGTCAATTTTCCCCCCATGCTGAAATGTTTGACTTTTTTCATTTAGTGGAACAAAGCATCAAAAATATACTAACAGGAAAATTAACTCTATGGGAGAAAAATTATGAGTTTTTTTTTTTCTTTTTAGGCATCAATTTTGAATTCCTCTTATAGTTAAATGCACACTATTAGAATGACATGTTTATTCTTATGAATAATAGAAAGTACTAATATTTCTACATTATGTTTCCTCAGTTAAAAGGAAATAAATGTTTTAAGAAGATACTGAGGAAATTATGCAAATAAAAAATGGTCAGACGGTAAAATATAAAGAAAATAAAAAGATCTTATTATTTATATGTGTAAGGTTACACTGATGAGACCCTGTTAATATATTTAGATACTATATTAATAAATAATATCTGCTAAATACATGTCATTTAAAAGTGATTTTATTTATACTGCAAGGTTTATTTTAAAGATAAACTCATAGTAATCCTTCCTTTTAGGAAAATAGTTGAATGGTTGACTAGGGAAATATAGATGACAAAAAATATAGATGACAAATTTCATTCGTATTTAGTAATCCTTAGATTGCCATTCAATTATTGGTAATTTGAGAGAGTGAGGAAAAATAAACTACTGACTTAATTTCTTCTTTTGCCTCTGTTCTCCCTTATGGTGACCACTGTTACATGATAGTGTGATAGTGTAGATGTCAATATCACCCAACCTATGAATTCTGTAGCATGCTATTTTTATATTTGTCTTCCAGAAGCTTGGCTATGCCATCGCATAGACTGTGTTCAGTAGGTATAAAACGTCTGAAAACTCAGAGTAGATGGTTTAATCTATCAGAAGGTACTAGTTAGATTACGATTCATATTTAATAAAGTACAGAGAGTATTGGAATACTTATCTGGATGAGATAACTATAATCTCCTTTCCTGGGACTATCTTAAAAGCTGCAAAGGTGTATTTTTAAAAGCTCCAGAGATAATCATAGATATGGCGTTGCATTATTGGGGGTTGTATAGCATACTAGCCAATGCCTACCTTAAGCTTGCTTTTACCTATAAATTTATCCTGGATTCCCAGGTTTTACTATGTCTTTTAGCTTAGTCTGTATAATATGACATTCTATCTTTATAATGAGAGGATGAAATAGATCCATTACAGTAAAAGATATAAGCTATTAATGATTTCTAGCTAGCTATCAAGGGATCATCAAATGTGGTTTATCTTGGTGAATAAAAGTTTCAATGGAAAATTAAGTTCCCACACTGACTGTAGAGGTGCAGTGGATCATTTTGTTCTTTAATGTCACACTTCACTGGTCACACTTCACAGAGCAGTGAATCATGCTTAAAACAAGCAGCCTTTACTTTAACGACAGCAGATAATGCAGCAGAGGTGAATAATAAGTGTTAGCAGCCTTAACTTTCTCTTGCAGTACTCTCTCCCAGGTGCCTGATGGACAATTTACAAAGTACATATGCTATTTTATAGATTGGAACTTGGGATCCAGCCAGTGGCCTGAATATGACAGAAAGTCAAAAGGGAAAGCCAGCCAACATCACAGATTCCTTATCCAATCGTTCTTTGATTGTTACCACCATTTTGGTAAGTATTTGTTTTTCCATTATTTTTAGGCAAATGTAGATAAAAATGGAAGTGGATAGAGAAGGACATTGAAATTGGAACAGTAATGAACAGAATGTAATGTATTTTATAGTTATTTAGCAATTACAGTATATCCGATGAGTCAATGTTAATTCAGTCTTCAATGATGTAAATTATATTAATGTTTGGGCTGTTTATGTTGATTAATAATATGACTTCATGTATTCCTGGAAATCTTTATATTCTACAAAATTAGTTACTGGTGAAGAAATGTCAATGTCAAGATTTGAAATATATGGGGATATGGAGCTATATAAATGTAGTTAACTGAGGAGTCAAACATGAACTTTGCTTCTGCTTTTGTTTTCTACAAATATGTTTCAGGGGGTATGACATTTATTTTTCAGAATTTTCTTCTATTACAGTATGTTTTTAAACTTGCTTTCAATTTTGTTCTTTTACTCTTGGAGAATTATTTTTACTTTACTAATTTACCTAATGGAATCAAATAGCAAACACTTTAAAAAGCCAGAAATACTTTTACCACCAATGGAATTAAATTAATATTATTAAGTTTACCCCTCCTGTAATTATAAATTTTAATTAGAGCACACAGTACAGTTCACTTCTGCCTACTATTCCATTGCAAAATGAAATATTAATTTTAGGTTAAGTAAGAAGCTCTTATTTCATTGGTACTTTCTACCTGTGAAACAGACTTATTGATGCCTGTTTTTATGTCTCCCCACATAGTCAGTAAAAAAGTGAAATTTATACCCAGAACAAACCACCACAAATGTTGAGCATTTATACATTTTCTAAATGTGATTTATAGTGGTAAATCAAGCCAGGGGAAACTAATACTTTTGTTCCGTAGTAGCAACAATGGATATCAGATTCATAGGCTTGCCAAAATTACCTAGTTTGGGTTAAAGTTTTTAATAATGATGTTAAGTTGGTGATCATGAAATGACAGCAGTGGAAGCTCATGAGATTTTTTTAAAGTTGCTTCGTTCCTAAGAATGTCTGTGAATTTTGTTCACTTTGTGTCACATCCAAACTTCCAAGGCTTCTTTAACTTATGTATATCCCTTTCTTTTTAAAGATAGCTCCTATACCCACCAACCCAGCCCTACTCTTCAGTCAAATGTTCACCTAGAATACCAAGACATCTTATTTCTTGCCCATCTGCCAGTATGTCCTGGA
>NW_006159452.1:2706065-2712602 GCF_000334495.1 Tupaia belangeri chinensis | reverse complement strand
ATTCCTGCTCGGATTATTGTAGCTATCGGGTAACTGTCCTTCCTGCCTACAGTCTTCTCTCTTTCAGTGCATCCCATTCCCCACCATAAAAATCTAAACCAATCTCTGCTTTCCTACTTATACAAATCTGTAGGCAATCCAAATGAACTATTAAAAAGCCTTAACTAAAAATCTCAATCTGTATGTTCAAAGGTTTTTACAGTCCTGTCCTTTCCTACCTTTCTACCCTCATGACCTTGTGTTTTAATTTAGCTAGGATAATGAATTAGCCTACTGCTGTGATCCTGTCTGAGATAATACAGTATTTATCGGTACTATACATGATTTAGAATTAATATTATGCTATTGGCTAATTATTTAATGTGTGCATTATTTCCCTAAGCAACACTAAATATTCTCTGAAGTAGTAGATTTCACTGTCTGGTTTAACACCCTATGTGCCTCTGTAGTGCACATGGAGTAAAAGAATGCTGTACAGAAGACGTCTGTAGCTCTCAGGGAACTGGGCCCCACACTTCTGTCTGTGTTCTTCCTGATCCTGCCAAACTCCCAAAAGCATCACTTACTTTTCAGCTCCAAATCTCTGGTCTGTTCTTTACATTCCCTTGTGAAAGTCCTATGGAATACCCTTCAAGAGCACACCACTCCCTCTATGAAACTCTGATCTCTTCATTTAGTTGTGTGTATTTTGTGGGTCGGGGTAGAGCTTGTGCACTTTATGTTTTGGAATATTCTATTTCAGCACTTAACTACACTTTTTTTTTTAACTCTAGAAAATTGGTGTATATCTGTATCTCCATTTGACATGAAGCTGTACAAGGACAATAATAAAATTTTACACGTTTTTTGATTTCTCAATGTCAGATAAAAGTCTGTTGGGCATAGCAATCGCTCAATAAATTATGTCAAATTACATTAAATGGATAATATGAGAAATCAGAGGATGTAAGGAAATTTCAAATTAATATATATAAATATATTTCAAGAGTGGATGATATTACAACTTTCTACTGCAAGCAAAGCAGGTGATTAATATTACCCATATAATTTCTCTATCTTGCTTAATTACCCAAGATTATTTGGTAAGATTTTTAAAAAATTTGGCATGGGGAACCAGCAGTTAACATAATGGCTATGTTGCTGGACTCCCATGTAGTCGACCGCGGTTCGCGTCCCAGACCCGGTGGCTTAAAACTCACGCCAGGCGCGTGTGCGTGCGTGCCCAAGATCCCGAGAGGAGAATGGAGGAGAACGGATTGCGGTGTGACCATCCCCCCTGGGGGGTGATTTCTTGCTTTCTGTATCTATGTCTCTCTTTGTCTGTCTGGTGAGCGCACGCGCCCTAGAGCGAAAATCTCTCCCCCCCCCCAAAAAAAAAATTGACATGTATCGATAAATAAGTAGTATTCAATTTTAGCTTTGTATCGGAGCCAGTCATAAAGCTTTCATGAAAGTGATGCTACCTAAATCATATTCCACATCAAATTGAAACAGTATTTCTGGACTTTGAGCTCAGACATCTTCACTTCATAAAATCCCACAAATTCTGAATTATAGCCATAATGAAAACCACTGCTCATATCATTATTACTCTATATAACCACGGTGTAAGAGCAACTATGGGACATACATTATGCTTGCATGTTACATATGTTTTACAGTGTGCTGCCATGCTGGTTTCTAAAAGATCTGATATTTGTTAAGAGGGTAGACTAATCCATTTTATTTTTATATCTCACAGTTGAAAAAAATTCTTTTTCTGACTACTATGATCATAAAATATCTGTAACCAAGAAAAGAGCAAATTTGAATAGATTATTTAACTTATATAAGCTTTATGCTTGATGTAATTTAATAGTATTTCATTTATATTTTATAGAGAGGTTATGATCATTTGATTAATGTTACTTACAGTTATTTTGTCCTTTTCTCACGTGGAAAATCTCAGAGGAAATTCTGGGTCTGTAATGAATAATGACATTTCTTGCAAAGTCTCTGTAATGTAAAGGAGACACATAGAAAAGTTTGCTTATGTGTCGTGCTCAGCAATTTTATTGTGTGTTTTAAAATAAAGCCAGTGATGTGCTTTAGAATTCAGGATGATATATGTGACAATCATAGTCAGCTCTTTGCTCTTGAATTTTATTCACTCATTCATCTAATTTTATTCACTCATTCTTTTATTCAACAAATATATATTCAATGGTTGTGATATATCAGACACTGTGCTAAAAACTATATTTGCTGAACAAAATAAGCATGGTATCTGCCCTTACAGAATTTAAAAAATGGCAAGGACTCATATAGAGAATTATATATACAGATATATCACATAAACCTGTGATTGTGTGTGTGTGTGTGTGTGTGTGTGTGTGTGTGTGTGAGAGAGAGAGAGAGAGAGAGGGGGGGGAGAGGGAGAGGTAATTGATGTTACCACTTAATTTTATAAAGTGATATTTATTTATTTATTTATTTATTTATTTATTTATGCATGCTCAAAGTTAAGAATGTAAAGACAAGTTGGGTTAGGACTCATAGCAGAATACAAGTTTAGACGCAAAGTTTGAGAAGGAATTAGCAAGGTGAAAAAAAAGGAAATGAGTATTCTAGAAGAGAGAGCAGCCTATGCAAGGGCCAAGAAGCAGAAAGAACTTTGAAAATTTTCAAAATCTAAAAGGCCATGATCAGATCAGCAGGTGGCATGGTAGTTAAGGCACTGGATCCCACATGACCAACAGCACAGTTAGGTTCCTGGACCTGGTGGCTTGAAAATCACACACTGGGTGTATGTGCATGTGGGCCCAAAATCCCAAAAAGAGAGTGGGGAGAAGGGATTATAGCATGGTCATTTACTCTGAGGAGTGGATTTCTGATTTTCCCTCTATCTGTCTCTTTGTTCTTCTCTGGCAAGTGCACATACCCAATGGCAAAAATTGTGAAAAAGAAAAGAAAAAGACCATGAGACCTAGGGCTTGTACATTGGTCTGCTTTTCAGCTATGTCCAATATGTGTGGTTAATTACAAAAAATAAAAGCCAATATTTATTCATACCTACTATGTGCCAGACCACTCAAAGCACTACCCATGGATTTACTTAGTTAATTCTCATAATAACTTTTTGCGGTAGATAGCCACTATTCATACCCATTTTACAGATCAGAAAGCTGATATCTAGATTACCTCAAAAATCTACTCAGAATCACACAGATAGCAAGTAGAGTAGCAGTCTGTTTAGCCAACATGGTCATCTGGTACTATAGAATAAAAGTTCCAGTGGCATACCATGGAGCGGTCTAATAACTGCAGTTTATGACCAGAATAAGATGAAAATTGTTCACCACAGCAGAAGTACAATGTGTGCTAGAGCACTGTGATACTCATAGGAGTGTCCTCAGATATCTACACAACCCCCTCTTCAGAGCAGTATTTAGGCTACCCTTGCTTGAATATGTTGGGCCTATAATTTCTGTGCTCTCCTAATGTAGCACTCAGTATTATCCTTTCAGCCTCTTTAAACTACAATTTGGAATTCTACTGAGCAATCATCACAGTGAGTTTATCGCATTTTTCTCTTTATGGGATTATGAATCGGGATGGTTCAAATTGTGCTTTATGCCACTTTGGCAACACAACCTAGACCCAATATAACGTTTGGTATAGCATCTAGTTAAATTATGGAGTGAATTCAGTTTAGAAAGCACCAAACTTATTTTTAAACATTTAACTTTTTGTAATTGGAATTAAAATTATCATAGCATAGGTTTTAGTATTTGTGAGTCTTCCTCTGCAGGTCTCTACCTAAAGCTCAGATCTCATGTCTTCTCCTTTGTATCGTTGAGTGTTATTCCCCATATTGTCTCTCTCGTCTTTAAATTTCAAGCTCAATGGTTAAAGGTTTCTTAAATCTTGTGTTTATCATTATTAATGGAAATAAAAATATCAATTTTAGAGTGACACCTTCATGTATATTTGATTTATTGCATAGAGATTATAAAAAGTATAAGTACTGGCATGGTGGTTAAGACACTGGACTCCCACATGGCCAACTACGGTTTGAATGCCAGATCCTGTGGCTTGAAAAAAATCTCACCAGGCATGTGTGCATACATGCCCGAAATTCAGAGATGAGATTGGAGGAGAATGTATATGTATTCATTCCTAGTTGCCAAAAATAATAACAAAAATACTATTTCCAAGGAAGCTAGAGAGGATTTTTAAAGAAGGGCATGTGATGTACCTCCAGTTTATAACCTGGTCCTGTCATTACTGCTATGGATCCACTAGCCAGGGGCTGTATCAAGTGACTAAATATTTATGTTCATATATGCAATGCCTATTTTATCTCTGAGTTGTTGGTTTTCAATAGATCTTTTCAGTCCTATCTAAATATGTTGAATGTTTCTCATTATGCGGCTCCTCTATAATAATCCATTTTTGCCCATCAAAAGATTACTAGCATTTAAATGACACTGAACCTGTTCTTTCCATTGTTGACTAGTAGTATATTTGTGTGCAAATGACTATATATTTAATTACTTCTTCAGAAATGCATTTACTCTCAAGGAGTTTCTTTCATTTCAGTTTCCCAATGAATTTAACAAACGTGTTTGCACTTGCAACCTAATCGTATTTTTATTTTCCCAGATTCTGTGGAAGGTTGTATATTGCAAGTATCTAGTTTACTTGCTCAGGCTTGTAAAGCTTTTTTTTTGGTCACAGCTCACATGTTGAAGGCTTATCTGGGAGCAAATGCCCAAGGACAATGGAAAGGTTCACAGTACAAAAGAGAGAAGTGACCGAATCATCCCCTAAATTGTTCTGCAGCTTCTCCCATAATATCAACAAAAGCAGATTTCTAGGGCTTCAAATCTGCCACTGCAATAAGTTTTCCCTCTGATTCTTCTCTTTCCATTGTCACAGAAGAACTGTCAAGCACTTAGTTCTTAGAGAATTACATAGCATTCAGACTTGGAAACTCAGACACTGCAGCTTCACAAAGAAAAGGGTTTTTATTCTTAGCAATCTCTACATCATTTCAAAGCAGCTTTAAACATGTATTGTGGAAATAATAAGATAAAAATAATTTAAGATGTAGTAGATACACACATGTAAGTACTACTTAAGTGTTACTATCTGAGATAAAAGTGACTCATTCAAACTTAGTCTCCTTGTACTCCATTAATGCAACCAGCTTGTTCAAAGCAACCAAACCTTTTTTCACTATTTTTTTTTTCTATTTCAAGGATTATGCTGGCACTACTTTTCTCCCTTTCATTCTTGCTGTGATAGCTCAAGGTATTTTATTTCAAATGTATTTTATTTCTTTTTCCTATTCTCATAGCTCTCCAGATCACTTAGCATAAATACAAAACTATCATTAATGGTGGTAGAGAAAGAAGGAAAGAGTAGGAAACTAAATATGTGAGTGTTGATATGAGATTAGGTATGATATTTACAATCCTGGAGTATCAATATTTTTCAAGAGACATTTTTGCTATTGAGTTGTGTGCTTGCTGGAGACACAGAAAGAGACAGAAAGACAGAAAGTGAGAAACCCCCCACCCCCACTCCACCAAGGGGGATAGCCATGCTGCAATCCCTTCTCCTCCATTCTCCTCTAAGGATTTTTGGGCACACATGCACACATGCCCAGCATGAGTTTTAAGCCACTGGGTCCAGGCCTCAAACTGCAGTCAGCCATGTGAGAGTCCAGCACATTAATCACTATGCGACCTGTTGGCCCCTGGAGTCTCGATTTTTAAAGCTTTGTATGTGACCAGGACCTAATTTTTTACTACACACACATGCATGCAAATATACACATACACAAACACACTCACACACACTCACTTGCTTCCTTTATCCTTCTTTTATGAAATTTACCTAAAGATTGTTACTTTAATGTGTATTTCTAAGTATGTTAATTTTGTTTTTATATTATTTTTCATTACCAACATTACTGTCATTACTGTAATTTTGTTAAAGATTTTTTCATTATACGCAAGGTAATAAATTTTATATAGATAGAAGGGCAGAAAAAAATTGATGATTTTGTTGAGCTTACCCACTAGCAGAGTACATGAAAATTCAGTGATTTTGCTTTCACGCTCTTTATTTTTAAAAATGTTGTCCCAATAGAACCATGTGCAATTATTTACCTTAATTTTTAGCTATGACCTTTACCTGGAAAAATCAAATGTAAATTTTCACCAGTTTTTTAAACCTATATCCACCTGGATATTCAGTATCAAATTCAACATTCCTCAAACTTCCTTTTCAATTAAAACCTTATCATGCCTGTTTCTCCTCTATTTTCAATCTCTGCTTAGGGTTCTAGTATCTTTTTGCTCACCCAGGTCAGAGGTGGTTTTTTTGTTTGTTCGTTTGTTTTGTTTTCTTTTTTAGATGTCTCAGTCTCTTTGAAACCCACATTCACAATTCAGGTGTACAAAAGAAAAACATATTACAAGAAAGCTCAATGACAAGGTAGTCAAGAGTCATTTCGAATAAATGAGATATGTGTTGTTCATAGGTCCT
>NW_006159452.1:2696066-2705534 GCF_000334495.1 Tupaia belangeri chinensis | reverse complement strand
AGAGGGAATTATTTATAGAGTGTGTGTTCTAGTCAGTTCTGTTGCAAATAAAGAGAAGCCCTGACTCTGGGTAGTTTATAAAAACAGAGGTGTATTCGGGAAAGATGTGGAGGTCCAAGGTCCAGGAGCAACATCTGGCGAGAGTTTTCTGGCCACTTTAACATGGTGGAGGGCAGCAGCACATGCATCTGTGTTCACGTGTCTCTGTTCTTGTCTTATCCCCTTTCCTTATAAGCCCACCAGGAGTCACTCATGTGGGCCCTATCCTAAATACCTTACCGTAATGTCCTCAGAGTGCCTACCTTTCAACACCATAGTTGGATTATGTTTTCACCCTTCTAATTCTGTTACAACCAAATCGCAGTTAAAGCATTTCTGAAGAATATTCAAACCATAGCTGTCTGCTTGGTAGGCATTGCTCCTACATAAAAGAGGAAAGAGGTGGCAATACTGAAAAAGGCAAGTAAGAGGCTTCTTGGGACTAGATTTAATGGGAAAAAAAATCACTGGGAAATATGAATTGAGGACATGAAGGTTAAAAGTCTACAGGCAGGTGCTAACATTGCCGTAGACTTACGGGGATGTTGGGAAAGGAGAAAATGAACTTTTAGTGATTTATGAATGGAGATGTTGGCAGCAAGTTTGTGAAGTCACATCTTAATTATTCATCTAAGTGTGTAGTAAATCGAATTCAGAGATGAAATGTAGTTTGGAGATTAGATAAGTAGTCTCCTTTCCTATCAAACCTTTTTCTAGAATAGCAGTGAAATGACACATTTGATCGATCTTGGTTTCCCCTCTCCTCCTTTAAATGCTCTCTCTCACTAATAAAAAATTAAATGGCTAAAATACAAATATCAGCAGAAAGATAGTAGCAAACAATAGCTCTCATCTAAATTGATAATTCAGTCATGTGGAGGAGTTTAATAGCCGACCAGTTTTTACTACACATGGCAATTTTTATTCACTCAAGCATGAATGATAATCACTTTGCCAAATCCTCCTTTAAGTCCTATTCCTAACCTCAGTTAGTATATTTTCAGAAATGTTGATGAACAGCACAATTAGAAAAAGTATAGCCCTTTTTACTTGAAAGTTGACATTAATTGTATTATGCAGCCATTATTCCTACAGGATTTCTTATAATTTCAAGTGATTAAATATCACTTTTTAGGAAGAGGTTTCTCCCACATATCCAAATCCAAGCAGATTTCCTTTAGTTATATAGTGAAAACAGAAACCCTTTTTAGAATGATAATTATGACCAATAAAGACTTAGATTTTTTTGTACATTATACAAATTCTCTGAAGTTCTTCTTCGGAAAGGAGGCAAACTAAGAATCCGATTGTGCCTGTATAGTACTAAAGAATTTTTTTGTGTGTATGAAAATCAGTCAAGAAGAAGAAAGTCTTCGCTTAATAGGCTTACCAAAAACAAAACAAAAACCTGTTTTTAAATTTCCTCAGAATATTCTTGAATTTGTAAAAAGAAAAAAAAAAAGAAAGTAAAAGGTAAATTGTAAATATGGTTAATTAAAAACATATTCAGTAAAAAAACAAACAAACAAAAAAACGTATTAAGTTACAATATTGCTCCAGAGGTTTGATCTTGCTTTAAAACATATGCCCCAGGTTATGACAACTATTCAGTTTCTATTTTAAAAGCTCTGTGAGAATGCTTTTTTTATTAATATCTTGAGATACCAAAATGGGGTTTGTTTTCTAGGCAAAGGAACAATATATGAGTGCGTGCGGAGAGTCTCTTCATCGGTATTTTTGATCCTCACAACCAGTCATCTTTTGTGCTGCCTTTTCTTGGAAACGTGGCATTGTCCTGATGGTAGCTGCTAGGTGTTTTTACTTGTTTCTCCTGGCATTCTCACTTCCAGTTGTGAAAACCTGTAGTGTGCACCATGGGCTTCTGACATGAATGCTAATTAAGGATGGCAGAATTCAGACTTTAAAAGCCATGTCGAACAGAAGGGAGCTGAAAGAATGGGACTCAGACAATGGCAACACTGTTTTTAACTCTACAGCAGTAAAAGCACAACATATGTTAGGATGGTAGAGGCTTTAAAAAGACAGAAGACGGTATTATATTGTTAATGTAATGATAACAACAGGTTGTTATTATTCTTTTTACCTACCTACTACTTATTTATTCTTTTTTTTTTTTTTTTTTGGCCATTTCTTGTGACCGTCAATTAAAATATTCTGGAGCATTCCAATTCAGTTGTGTTTTTCCCAAAGCACTTATGATAGAGTGAATCATTGAAATGTAATAAATATTCTAGTAGTTAAATTTATTGTCAATTAATTCCCTGAAGTACTTGACCTCGTTCTATTTTTAAATGAAAGTTTTGCTACATGAATTTATGTAACTTCCTTAATTTAGCTTAGAAAAAAATAACTGAAGACAATTTTAAAATAGGTAAAATGTAGTTGGTTCAGTTTTGGTATTTATTAAAATAAATGAAATTTTAAGCATGGAGCTATCTTTTGACCCTGGATAGTAGAAGTTACGAAGGTCTAGCTACAGTGAATCAATGATAGTCTAACAGTAATGCTGAAAGTCACATGGAAGAGTTTACTCCCATGCTCACCTGTACACAAAGGGCAGGGATAAGGTGGGGTGGGGTGCTTGTGCATGCATGTAATGCTGACCGAGCCAGGCTGGGTGAGGATTGGAGTGTGAAACCATTGAGGGTGTTCTCTTTCTCTCTCTCATTAAAGAAAGAAACTTTTAAGAAGTTATAAGCCCAGGGAACCAGCAGTTAGCGTAATGGCTATGTTGCTGGACTCCCATGTAGTCGACTGTGGTTCACGTCCCAGACCCAGTGGCTTAAAACTCACGCCGGGCACGTGTGCGTGTGTGCCCAAGATCCCGAGAGGAGAATAGAGGAGAAGGGATTGCAGTGTGACCATCCCCCCTGGGGGGGGTGATTTCTCACTTTCTGTCTCTATGTCTCTCTCTGTCTGGCGAGCACACGTGCCCTATAGTGAAAAAAACCTCTCCAAAAAAAAAAAAAGAAGTTATAAGCCTAAATAATCATTGATATTTACAAATTTTAATGATAACTGAATTCTCATTAACTTTTAAGTTTAAAAATACCAATTTCAATTAGTGCAAAAGAATGTCTTATAAATGAATAATTTATGCAAATATACCATTTTTGCATCTGTATTTCTTTAAAGTAATTTCAGAAACAAGATAAAATTAGTATGTAAATATATTTTATTTTCTAATATTGATAAACATGAAATTTAAAAAAAAATAATTTTTCTATTGTGAGACTCACAATTTGCCATGATTATTAACCAAATATTGATGGAATAAAGCCCTACAATACTCTTAGTTTTCACAAACATTATGTTTTCGTAATATTTCATTAAGTAATAAATACATATACACAATTTAGAATAAACAGGAAGAATTAATCATTTTCTGAAAAATCAAATACGAGTTGTTTTAAAGTTAGACCTGAAGTGGATGTCCAATTCTTCCAGCATCATTTGCAGAAAAGACTTTCTTTTCTTCACTGTATTACCTTGTATGATTTAGGTTTTCTTTCAGGATTCTCCATTCTCTTCTATTGGTCTATGTGTCTATTTTTGGGCCAGTACTCTGCTGTATAAAAGGAAACTGGACCTCAATCTCTCCCTATTAACAAGAATCAACTCAAAATGGATAAAAGATATAAATGTAAAGCCTCAAAATATTATATATGAAACTGCTAGCATAAAACTTTTGAAGACATTGGAGTAGGCCAAGATTTCTTAGACTCTTATAGCACAGACAATAACCTCTAAAATGCACAAGTGGGATTACTTCAAGCTAAAATTCTTCATTATAGCGAAGGAAATAATAATTAGAGTGAAAGATGACCCTTGAAATGGAAAAAAAGTTTGCAAATTATTAACTGTCCAAGGAAAACTTACAAATGACTAAAAGGTATATGAAAAAAAGTCTCTTTTCATAAGGGAAATGCAATTAAAACCACAGTGAGAGAGGTCAACAGGTGGCATAATGGTTAAGGCACTTGAACTCCCACATGGTTGCCTGAAGTTTAAGGCCTGGACCTGGTGGCTTGAAAATCTCCCCAGGTATGTGTGCCTGCATGCCCAAAATCCGAGGGGAATAGAACAGAAGGAATTGCTGCATGGCCATTCCTCTTGGGGAGTAATTTCTTAACTTTCCCTCTCATGTCTCTTCTGTCTCTCTCCTTTATGGGGAGATCACAATGAAATACCATTTAACTAAGTTAGAATGGCTAGGATAAAAAGAAAAGAAAAGAAAAAAAAGAAAAGAAAAAAGAAAATGAAAGAAAGAAGGAAGGAAGGAAGGAAAAGAAAAGAAAAGAAAGAAAAGAAAAGAAAGAAAGAAAGAAAGAAAGAAAGAAAGAAAGAAAGAAAGAAAGAAAGAAAGAAAGACAGACAACTGGTGAGACTGTGGTATAAAGGGAAAATTCTTGCACTGTTGGTGCAAATGTAAATTAGTACAACCTCTGAAGGGGAAAGAAAAAAAAAAAAACTAGGACTTGAGCATGGTAGCTCTTTATTTGACTTGGAGATATTTGACTATGGCTTGGCTCCCCGCTTGAGAGTTGGCCTGACACTCCTGTGCCAGCTGTCAAGTCGAACTTGAGGGCTGGACAGTTATACTAAAATAGCTAATTAGAATCTTCCTGAGTTAGATCTAAAGAAACAGCAGAAGATGAAGAAAAAAACCCAAAATTTCCCTTCATTAACACTTGGGCTCTCTTTTTAACAAGTACCCTAGTTTTCATCTTTAGTCCGTTCTTTCAAACAAGAATTTATAAACTCTGGTATTGATTTAATAGTAGAAATAATTAGAATTATCTGCAAATCTGTAACCAAAATACTCTTTAGTTTCTGTAATGGGAATTATCCTCCTTAATGTGGTAAAAAAAAAAATTTGGTTTCTCTTAACTTTTTCATTCAAGTCTCATGAAATTTCAGGGAAAAATCTCCCAAAGCAAGAAAAATACAGAGATATTGCAAACTAAAATTCAAAGGTGCTCTTATATCACAGTTTCAGTAGAATACATAACACACCGGGTTTATGGGGACAAATTGCTATGACTTTATATTTTTATGTCAAAAATATAGTAAAAGAAGCATTCAACTTACTTTACCTTGAGTCGCTTATGGAAATATTCCTGTATTTAGGAGTCCCATAATTAATTATTTATTAATTATAAGGAACTGTAATTTCATCTCTTCACTTACTAATTTTTATTGTTTTTAATCATTAAAGGGCACATATACCTGTGTATGTAAAGAAATATATAAAGAAAGAACATTCTAATGGGGGCATGGCCACACCACAATCTCTTCTCCATTTTCCCCCATCACATTGGGATTTTTGGACATACATGAAAGCACACATGCTTGGCTTGTTTTTCAAGCAACTGGAGCCAGGATTTGAACTGTGGTGAACCATATGTGTTGTGATTTCCTTAACCATTAGGTTATAAAAACAGCCTAAATTTTCATTTGTTTTTGGGTGTGTTTTATTTTTATATGTAATGGGAGAGAACTTAACTCTCTGAGCATGCTTTTCTTATTGTAATAGTATTTTGTATTATTATAATTAATTATAATAGCTTTATGTACATGGTAGCCATTTATTCCTAGTTTTCTAATAAATTATTTTTGAAAATAAGAAGCAAATGTAATTGCATACCTTGGACATTTACAGAAATTTCCATTACTTTTTATTAGTACTTATTGTTTTGATAAAGATATTATGATTAATGTCTGAATAGTAAAAATGTTTGTATTCCAGAGATAAACTGTAATTGGTCATGGTTAAAAATATTTCAATGAACTTCTATTTTTTTGTTTGATATATTTAAATATATTCAATAGTAGCTGTTTTACAGTTACAGCATTTAGCCATTTTGTTAGTTTATATATAAGGGTTATGCTAACTACATGTAGGAAGAGGAGAACTGGTTTCAGTGTACAGTTATACTCTAAAACAGTCTATGTCTCATAAGTTTATTTGTTTTATATTTGATTTTTTTTTTGAGAAGTTTTTGCTGTAGGGCACATGCGCTCACCAGAAAGACAGAGAGAGACAGAGAAACAGAAAGTGAGAAATCACCCCACCAGGGGGGATGGCCATGCCTCAATCCCTTCTTCTTCATTCTCCTCTCAGGATCTTGGGCATACATAAACAGGTGCCTGGTGTGAGTTTAACCCACCAGGGTCAGGGACTCGAAACACAGTCGACTACTGCTGGTCCCTGTATTTGAAATTGCCAAGATATTTAGGTTTACTTTTATAAATATTTCTTTAATAATGTCTATAATTTCTACCATTGCTGTTGATCTATCTGTTTTATTATATATTTCTGAGTCAACTTTATTTTTGTGCATTGATATGTAACAGCTATTCAAATTTATTATATATATTTTCATGTCACCATATACTTCTTATCATCTCCATTTATTGAGTCCCTTTCTCATATAAAATTCTGTCTAAAAACTTTTTTTACTTAATGTGGTTTATTAAGAGACCTTATTTTGGGTCCAGCAGTTAGCACAGTGGCTATGTCACTGGACTCCCATGTAGTCAACCATGTTTCAAGTCCTGGACCCGGTGGCTTAAACTCACGCCAGGTGCATGTGTGTGTGTGCTCAAGATTCTAAGGGAACCAGCAGTTAGCATAATGGCTATGTCGCTGGACTCCCACGTAGTCGACCGCGGTTCGTGTCCCGGACCCGGTGGCTTAAAACTCACGCTGGGCGCGTGTGCGTGCGTGCCCAAGATCCCGAGAGGAGAATGGAGGAGAAGGGATTGCGGTGTGACTATCCCCCCTGGGGGTGATTTCTCGCTTTCTGTCTCTATGTCTCTCTCTGTCTGTCTGGAGAGCGCATGCGCCCTACAGTGAAAATCTCTCAAAAAAAAAAAAAATTCTAAGAAGAGACTTGGAGGAGAAGGGATTGCAGCATAGCCATCTTCCCTGGGGGGTGATTTCTTGCTTCCTGTCTCTCTGTCTTTCTGGTGAGTGCATACGCCCTATAGCAAAAACCTCTCCAAAAAAAGAAAGAAAAAAAAAAAAGAAACCTTATTTTATTGTTGCTTTTAAGACATGTTTATAATTTAGCCATATTTTTCCTACTTTCTGCCTTTTAAGAAAAATTCTTAATTATTTTCTTGTTTTCTTTCTTTCTTTTTACTGTCAGAAGATATGAGCATGTATGCATGGACATAAAAAAGAGAGGGGAAGAGAGAGAAAGTACACCCCAACAGGGTCAGTCACACCTAAATTCCTTTTCTTCCAATTCTCTACCCTTTCAAGATGGTCACAAGATGTTCTCACTTGGAGAGCAAGCCACCAGAACAGGGGCTCAAACCCTGGTCCACTATGTGGGATGCAACTTCCTATGCCTAACTCTTTGTCACTGCATTATGGAGCTAGCTCTCCTTTTGCTCTTCTTGGATTTTTAGTGGTCTGTTTTCTAGCCCTTTCTGATTTATGTCTCTATTTATTTTTTTGTTTTTAATTCTTATTTTATTTATTTTTTTGCCATAGAGTACCTGAGAGAGGGAGAGAAAGAACCCTCTAGTAGGGCACGGTTACACTGCAATCCTTTTTTTTTTTTTTTCCATTTCTCCATCCCATTAGAATTTAGGGCAGGCACCCACACATGACCAGTGTGTTTTTCAAGCTGCAAGGGTTAAAATTCCATCGGCATATGGCCATGTGAGTGCCAGTTCTCCTTAAATAATTCCTGCATGCTATGTTATGGGGCCTGCTTAGGGTCTTTATGAAAAGTCAACTTTCATTCTGGGTTCCTTGACTAAACCAGCCAATAAGCACATTTTTATTTTTATTTATTTATTTTTAATAGTGTATGTTTGTTAATTTTCTTACATTTATAAATTAGATGAAAAATCACTAAAATATAAAATTCTTTTTTTTTTTTTTTTTTGGAGAGGCTTTCTGCTATAGGGCGTGTGCACTCGCCAGAAAGAGAGAGAGAGACAGAGAGACCGAAAGCGAGAAATCACCCCCCAGGGGGAATGGCCACACCACAATCCCTTCTCCTCCATTCTCCTCTTGGGATCTTGGGCATGCACGCACACGCACCCGGTGTGAGTTCAAGCCGCTGGGTCCGGGACCCGAACTGCAGTCGACTACATGGGAGTCCAGTGACGTAGCCATTATGCCAACTGCTGGTCTCAACTAAAATATAAAATTCTTAAGTCTTTCAACATTTTTGTTTAACAGCACTTTTGCTATTTATTTAGTTGGTATTGTTATTTTCTGATTAGCCAGTTTTATCTTCCCCTGTTTGAAGATTACAAGACTATTTTCCTCGTTATCTTTGTGATTTATTTTGACATTTCTTTTTTTTTTTTTTTGGCCAGGTTGGGTTTAGGTAAATATTTTAAGACCACTTTTCAGTATTCTATAAAAATATTATTAATTCATCCTCAAATACACTTACAAGGCTCTTAAAAACCTCTCCAGAACCAGGTTACCTATGAAGTTCTTTAATTATGTTTTTGGAAGCATAGCCTGAAGCCACATGTTTTCCCACCACATGTTGGCCTCGTTTTTCTCTAGCCTCTAACTTAGCTTTTATCTTGTTTCTTTCCTTCACCGTCATCCTGGGAATTCTTTTTGCCTGTCTCTGGTACTAGAACCAATTCCTGAATCCCATGTTTGCATTTTTCCTGAATTCCTCTCTTTTCTTAGAGTATAGGCTGTAATAGTAACCTGAGAAAGGTCATACGAGTAAAAATTATGGACAGTATATGTCTAAAAGCATTGCCTCCTGTGTAGAGAGTTATAGGTTAAGTTATTTGGAAGCCATTGTTAATCATTTATTTCCTACTATTGCAGTTGTCCAGATTCCTAAACATTCTAATTCCTGAACCTTTGTTTATGGTTCTGTGTTTTTCTTACTTGTGGAAAGTTTCAAGATTGTCTCTTTCCTCTTAAAGTCTGGGAAGTTCACCTATAATATGCTCTGGTGTGCATAACTTAAACAGTTCATTATGAATGTCTCTGAACATTCTCTAGAGTCCAATATGGTATTGTTCAGTATGTGATAGCTATGAGCACATGTGGCTCTTCAACATTTGAAATTAGGATATGCTAGCTGGCCCCTAAACCTGTTTAATTTACAGAATTAAAAATAAGATCATGGATTCTAGCCACGTAAGTAAGCCTAACTGATCATACTGTTCTGCCAATGATCGTACACTATTGCAGTGGTGGCACAGTGGTACCACCTACCTCTCAACATAAAAGTAGACCAAATTTTGAATATATAGTCTTTCATCCCAAGTGACAGATTGATTTCTTTTACATTCACTTTTTCTTTCTCTCTCCCTTTTATTTTTTTCCTTCCTTCCTTCCTTTCATTCTTTCTTTTCTTTCCTTTTTTTTTTTTTTTTTTTTTTTTTTTGTCGGGGGGAACTGCCTTC
>NW_006159452.1:2691443-2695979 GCF_000334495.1 Tupaia belangeri chinensis | reverse complement strand
TCTTTCCCTTAAAGATATTGGGCACTCATGCGTATGTGCCCAGTGTGTTTCTTAAGCCACCAGGTATGGAATTCAAAGTGCTTATAGCCATGTGGGATCCAGGTGTCCCAATCACCAAGCCATAGATCTGGCCCAGTGCCCATTGTTTTATAAACAGAATCTACCACCAACAGGAAGTGCCCTTTTTCATTCTGTTTATACAACTTATTTTTCAAAAATGACCCAATTTCTTGGGACCTGCAGTTAGCATAATGGTTATGTCTCTGGACTGCCATGTAGTCGACCGTGGTTCGCATCCCGGACCCGGTGGCTTAAAACTCATGCCGGGCATGTGTGCGTGTGTGCCCAAGATCCCAAGAGGAGAATGGAGGAGAAAGGATTGCGGCGTGGTCCTCCCCTCTGGGGGCTGATTTCTCGCTTTCTGTCTCTCTCTCCCTGTTCGGCTGGGGAGCGGCCACCCCCTTTAGTGAAAACCTCTCAAAAAAAAAAAAAAAAAAAAGAAAGACCCAATTTCTTAAGCAAAATGAAGCCCTTTTTTGAACTCATCTTCATGCCCTTGCCTCAGTATTTTTACACTGCCTACAACCTACTAATTAATTGTTTATATATGCTTTTTATATATATTTCAATCTCATACTTACAATTTTTAGCAAGACTGTCTCTTAGTCTTATTTTCACCAATGTGAGTTTTTATCTTTTCTCATAGCCACCGAACATCTTTGGCTAGGAGTTAGAAGAGGGCAAGGCCAATGCCTGCTTTCCACCAATGCTTTAGCTATATATAATTTGAAAATAAGAATTTATTAGGTGAAAAAGAAACACAATATTTCAGACAACATGGATAATATGTTTGGATGCATGGATGTGTGAGAGAGTTTAAGGTGTGTAACTCTAAGCATCCCAATAGAGCATCAAGGATGTGGGGAGAGGTGATAGAGGAAGTGAACAGATCACAGAAATGTAGGAGGCCTTCATAGGTCTCATTAAGGTATTTAGTTTTTATGATATTCCTAATAATAAAAATTGGAAAGATTTTAAGTACTTAAATAGCATATTTAAATTGGAATTTTAAATATTGCTTTTAGTATTGGAGATAGAATTGCAGTTCATGAGTTAGGATTTAGTGGCGCCAGCCAAGAGAATATTGTAAAAGTAAACCCTAATGAAGTCTTGCTTAATGGAGAGATGGGCATATTTTCAAGTTGTATAGGAAGAGATGGAAGAATACATTGAGGCTTAGCCCATTTTTGTGTTGCTTACAGAAACATTTGAAACTGAGTGATTTATAAAACTCAAGGATATTTGACTCATGATTCTGGTGACTGGAAAAATCTAAAGTCATGAGGCTGGCATCAGGCTAGCCATATCATAATGCGGTTGACGTATGCTGCAAGGGTAGTAGGCACAGAGAGACCTTAGCCTGTGTTCCATGGTGGTTCCTGCCTACCTTATTTTCTCTCTTTATAAATTCACCACAGTTTGCTTATTAAGGCCCCATACTAACCACTCAACTGCTAATCTCTTCCCAAAAGTTCCATATAATGGTATTAAATATTCACATGTTCAGTCTCATTACAATGGTTCCAGACACGCATTTGGAGGGACGTATCCAAACTATAGCACATAGTTGGCAAATTAGAGTTGAGGAAGAGGTCAGCAGTTAAGAAGACTTTTATTTTTCTGGTAAACATGGTTGGAAATAGAATTAAAGGGGTTGGCTTGGTGATGCAGCATTAATGTTCTGATGCTGAATCCATATAAAAGATAGCAAGTTCAGTTCCATGACTGGCTCATATATGCTAGGTATATTCCCTTATTCCTGCCTGGCAGAGAAGGCTTGAAAAGAGGGGATCATATTGTGAGATCCTGTTGAGGATGCGTCTCTCTCTCTCTCTCTCTCTCTCTGCAGCTCTCACTCTCTTGAAAGACGTAACTAAACTTAAACACAAAAAGGAAAGGAATTGAAGTTTAAAAAAATAGAGTTGAGGTAGAAAAGCAGAATTGGAGTAATATAAGATAAATTTAATTTAAATACATTTTATTTTATTTTATTTTATGGTATTTATTTTGTTGGCAATTAGATGTGTATTTCTAGAGCTCAGGAGAATGGTCTGGGCTGGAGATGAATTTAGAGTTACTAAAAAAGATGATATTTAGCATCATGAATATTTGTGCGCTTGTTCAATGAGAGCATGATTGTGATTTCAGTGCATTTACACCACTGCCTATTTCTTTCCGTTCCTTACACAACTGCTGTTGATTCTGTCATAAAACATACTGTACTCTGCTTGGCTTGACAAGCAATTTTAAATTTAAGGCTTATCAGGAAAATAAAAGAAGTCCAGAATAAAAAAATATATATACATGCTGTTCTTTGAGTCAGCTAAGTCCCTTAGGCATAGTGGGAAGTGGTCATTTCAAGATGACAACCATGACACATTCAAGACTAGTAAGTCTTAAGTTACACCAGGTACTCCCAACCTAATATCATTTCCTGATGGGTATCTCTTCTTCAGGTCCTGATCTCTGTGTTTTTAACTACAACTTGATTGCTTGACATTGCTTCCTAATTGCTTCTCTTCATTCGAATTGTATCAAGTAGTCTTAATGACATACTGTATTTGACTCCAATTAACCCCACCACAGTGACTCACAATGAGTTGCATACCTTTTCCTCTGGCAAAAAACAATATCACTGAAATAGGTGTTTTGTTTGTTATTGTTGTTGTTTTACGTAGTCATGAAGACTATCAGATGAGTGCCTAGGTCATTGTTTATTTAGCAGTCAATTATTTTATTAGGTGCGCTTCTCATAAGGTGTTTATACATAGTGCCATTACTTAGGTGACTAAATAGAAATAAATGTTGTTAACTTGATTTTTATCATTTTTTTATGTTTTGAGCTCTCTTAGGTCTAGTTCAGTGTAGTAATTGATAAAACAAACAAACAAAAAATTTATGAGTTGTTAAGCCAGGCAGTGGCATAGTGGTAGAGGAGCTGGAGCCACATTCGAAAGATCCTGGGTTCAAATCCCAGAACCTTCCTGAGCACGCTGGACTTGTCTGTGCCATGATCCAGGTTAGCTGAGACTAGTGGTAGGTTTTGACATAAAGAATCTGTTGAGGGTGCCTGCCTCGCTGTCATTTTGCCTCTCATAGAAAAATAAATAAATAGATCATGAAATAATAACAAAAAAAACCCTGACAAATTTCTTTTTGACATCTAGCTTAGGTAAACTCATATTGGATACACAAACAAAATGTTGTTTGCACTTCCTTTGAGAACTAATAGAAAAGAAATGTCTTTGCCACATAGGTATTTGGAAAACATATTATACGGAGAATATTTTAGCTGTATTACAATACAAATTGAGCCAAGGGCAAAAAATACTTAACCTGTATATCACAACTTCATGTCTTCATACCAAATAAGTGTCCAGCCGTGGTGTCGCACATGGCTAAGATACTGACCTGGTTGACTGGAACTATGTGGGAGGCCCAAGTTTGACTCCCAGCCCACCCTAAAGTCCAGTATGGTGGCATGTACTTAAAATCTCAGCAGCTTGGGAGGTTGAGGAAGGAAGATCATGAGCTGAAGTCTAGCATGCACAGAGTGGTGAGACCCTGTCCAAAGAGTGAACAAGGCATGGTGGCACATGCTGTGGTTCCAGCTAGGAGGCTGAAACAGAAGGACTGTGAAATGAAGAGACTTTGCCTTTAAAAAAAAAAAAAAAAAAGAAAGTTTAAATTCGTATTTGTTCTTTTGAAATTTTAAACTTACAGTTGTTGGTATGTACAATACTCTCTGATCTTGATCAGAAACAAAGCACTAGTTTTATAAGGCAGCATGTATATTCTATGCTCTTTAGTAATGGCATTCCATACCATTTCAAGTTTATTCTGGAGTGTGAGGCTGGCTTGGTGGCACAGTAGTAACCTACTGCTCATCTAGTATTGAACTCATATGGAAGATCACAGGTTTGGTTCCCTGCTCAACTTCTGTATGCTGTGCACACCCATCATCCTGCCTGACTGGGAAGATTTAGGGTGCATTGTGGTGTGAGAACTTGTTAAGGTCACATGTCTCCCTATCTTTGTCTCTGTCTCTGTCCATCTTTTACACTTCAGTTCTGATAGTTGTATCACACAGGCACACTTTTTTTTTTTAATTTTATTATCATCATAATCTTCTTTCTATTACACTAGATTACATATAACTTTACATTGACTTCCATTGCTTTTTCAAAAGGGAATGCCATGCATGTCAGTCAATACAGAGATATCAATCTCCCCGCTTTATCATTCAATATCTTTTCCATGCTTTTCCCAATAATTATTATTATAATTTTTTTAAACAGTCAATCACTATTTCTCATTTTGCTTATTAAAAAGACTTCACCCATCATGAAATACTTTCCAGACCGGTTCAGTTGAGATTACTATACATGTCATCATCAACAGGTAATAAACCATATCTATTTCTCATTAACATCCTGCCTCTCTATTGTTCACTGCTGTCTTTGTCCTCTTCTCTCT
>NW_006159452.1:2654032-2685633 GCF_000334495.1 Tupaia belangeri chinensis | reverse complement strand
GCCGCCCCACACAGGCACACTTTAAGATTATTTTGTGGCTTAACAGGTTTAGAATATACTGGGTTAAGCAAAGTTCATTAGGTTTCTTTCTCACTGAATCTTTAATTAGTTCATATGTATCATAAATATTTCAAAAAGCTACAGATATATAGAATGTCAAAATACTTTTACAGACAAATATGTTTGTAAATAATTTTTTCTTGAAAACAGAATGTGTGACATAATTTCCCAAAAGAACACACTATGGAAAGTATTAGGTTAGACTATAGCACCTTGGAAACCCTCACTAATATTTTGATGAGATTTACTTATGTATAGAAAACCATGGACTGCCTACCCACTATTAGCAGGGAAATATACCATTTCTACAGTTATTGACATTTGGTATTTGAATTTAATTTCTCTGGAAAAGAGCTTTGAATAATGTCTGCAAGATGAAGGGACAGATAGAAGTTATAAAATACAGGTTTGAGTCCTGAGCCTGCCATTTGTGGTTGATTTATTTTAAGAAGTTGCCATATTAATGTGAGTTAATAATACTGCACTACTTGTATTTGTTTGAATTAAATGTAAGTATGTGTAAAATACATAACATAGTTCCTGGCACAAAGTTATCAGTAATTGGCAATGGTTTATAGGCACAAGGTAATCTAAAAACTAAAACATAATCATTGGTGCTTTTATTTACTATTTCCCCAAGGTATTTCTAATACGTTTGTTATCATCTCTCATGAGCCATTGTTTCTCTTCTTTGGGCCATGTACCAGTGAAATTCTTCTCTATACCCTTTCTCAGTTCATTTTTCTTGCTTGAAAATTTCTGCTTCTCTCCATTTATCTAATTCATACTCAATACAATCCCTCTGCTGATGGCTTTTACTTTGAGATGATTAATCTGTGTACTTTGGGACATTTTCACTTTCCCTTATCTGGCACCTAAAGGCCCTTTTATCTGTACAATTTATTCCATAGGCACTTACATGAAAACTTCTATTATTAGTTTACATTTTTCTGTACAATTTCTCTATTCTCAACTACATTTAAAAGTACTAGAGAAAAGAAACCGTGTCCTAAAGCAAGGTCTTTTCTTTTAAATGATAGCTACTCAATATATTTTTAAAATTTTATTGATTACAATGGGCAACAGCTGAAAACTAAACTCAGAATTTATAATGGAAAATGACCTTTTAGCAGATATATTCTGCTAACTACTACTGATCATCAATGGCAAATTCTCAATGTGTAAGATCTTTTTTATGGCTGTTTTGAGTGCCTCTTCAAGAATATTGAAGGTTTGCCAATGTCTGAATAACTTTCCAATAGGATGGGGGTAAAAAGTCAGTTAGTATTCAGTTCTTCATTCTAATACTTTTTTTAATTAATGTATTTTCACCCTATTTTTTGAGAGACATAAGTAAAACTATAAGATAGCCAATATGGATTCTCCTCTTTTTTTTTGGAGAGGTTTTTACTATAGGGTGTGTGCACTCACCAGAAAGAAAGAGAGACAGAAAGCGACAAATCACCCCCCCCCAAAGTGGGGATGACCACACCGAAATTCCTTCTCCTCCGTCCTCTTCTCAGAATCTTGGGCACACATGCACACGCGCCCACTGTGAGTTTAAGTCACTGGGTCCTGGACTCGAACTATGGTCGACTACATGGGAGTCCAATGACATAGCCATTACGCCAATTGCTGGTTCCATGGATCCTCGTTTTTTAGACCAGAGGACCTCCAAACTCGAATTGTTCCACTGAATTAAAAAACAACAACATAACCTTAATGATTAAAAACTCCATTTTCCAGTCAGTTGGCAAATGATGTCTTCCGTTTTTCATTTTTCTTTCATTCTTAAACATATATTCAAATTTATACAATGTCTCAATAGTAAGAACATACCTAAAAGGAGGATACTGAAGAAAACATTTTGAATTAATTTCTTACACCAAAGTTGGTTGAAGGTAGATGCTTAAAAACATTATTAGGAAAGAATGCCATTCTAAGTAGAATAAGAGTTCAGAGTGGTCATCAACAGTAATAATATGTAGATAGATCTTCAGGACATTTAGGAATAAAGTTTGTTTCCTTACTTAGGTCCTCATAATCTTGTATCCCTTCTTTCTTGCTTCATACTATCTTTCCACGTTAAGTCATACAGAACTATTTATACTTTCCAGCATCATACAAAAACAATTACACTTTCTAGCATCCATGTGAATCACTTCTCTCTCTTAAATATTTCTGTCTAAACCACTTCTTCATTAAACTCAGTTGTTCTCTTCCCTGACTGAATATTGGACCAGTTACATAATTTTCATCTCCAGCACAAAATAAAAGTGAACGATCCCTTGTTAAAAAAAAAATGTGTTAAGAATTTCAACAGAGCACAAGTACAAAAAAAGTCCCCTTCAAAGTGAAGACCCCTGTGCAACTGCACTGGTCACACACACATGAACCTGGCCCAATTGCACATTATAGTCACCTAGAAGTTGTTATATTTATTTTTCAATAATGATGCTAGAGTAACTCCCTAGATGCATTATATTTGACTCTCTAGGGGTGGAACCCAGGCCTCATTAACTGTGTTTTGTTTGTTAACAATTAACTTTGTCTTACTTTTAACATGCAACGAGGGCTGAGAACTAAATTCAAAGGCAACTTTTTTTGTGACTACGTTCTATTTACCTATTTACTTTTCTGCCTTTCACTAAACTATTATTTTCCTTAAAAATATATACCATATCTCACTAGTGTTTTCATCTTCATGGTATAAAACAATGCCTGGAATGTTTTGGATATCTACTAAATGATTTTAATTAATAAATGGTTAAATACTGATATGACCACATTTTTCATTTTATGGGGAAATAATCAAGAAAAGAAAGGCAGATTTATTTAATAAGTTGAAAGTGAAAAAGTGAAAGGATTCTTAGAAAAAAATTAATGAATTAAAAATTAAAACAAGAGATTTCAGAAATTATATTTAAATTTATTAATTTTCTTATTAAAAGTTTTTGAGCCAAATAAGAGCCTCACAATTCTGTGCTAAGAGAGAAATTATTTTATTAATAATATTACTCATTAAACTTTCAGTGTTGAAAAAGCATAAATAAGAATAGTTTATGAAAAAACCGTTATACAGAATAATAATTTCCATTATACATTCATCACAGTTGAATAATAGGAGAATAAATGTATAGTAAATCTCCTCCTAGAAGTGCTATACAGGTTGTAAATAGGACTAGATTTGGAAAATATTGAGCTATTCTTAGCAGTGTTTTGTCTGATCAGTCAATGGAATAAATGTAATTATCCATAAGGACACCAATTTACAATCCTAAACATTTGCTAGTTTTAAATAGGCCTGAATTTTAACATTGCATACAATAGCCTTTATGTATTATACTATTACACTCAGTGCTTACACTCAATATGAGAGTATTGTGTATATAAATAACACATAATTACATCGTGCGTTTAATATAGCATTTCAATTTGAGGACACAGAACATGCTTTTGTTTTTACCTTTCCTTCTTGATATAGTATTTGGCAAACTAAGGCTAGAGGGCTGACTATATATGTATATTTTTTTTGTATTGAGATATAAATCATAACATAGCATGAATTTTACCATTAAAATCAGCTTAAAGTGTACAATTAAGTGGCTTTTAGTACATCCAGTGTTGTGCAAGCATCACTACTATGTAGTTCCAGCTCATCTTTATTATTCCAAAGGAATCCTGCATCCATTAACATTCACTTTGCATATTTTTCCACCCACAAACACCAGCAACCACTAATTTGCTTTCTGTCTTTCTGGTTTACCTATTCTGGATATTTTAGATAAATAGAATCACATAATATATGCCATTTTTGTCTGGTTTCTTTCATTTAACATGACATTTTCAAGGTTCATCCATACTGTAGCAGGAATCAGTACTTCATTCTTTTTTATGCCTAAATGATATTCCACAGTGGTATGTATATGTCTGTGTGTCTGTGTGTGTGTGTGTGTGTGTGTGTGTGTGTGTGTGTGTGTGCGTGTGTGTGTATAGTTTATCCATTCATCCACTGATGGGCATTTGAGATTTTCTTCCCAAAATTTGATTACTGTGACATGTTCTGTTATACACATTTGTTCACAAGATTTTGTTCGACCACTAGTTTTACATTATTTTTGGTATATACGTAGAAATGGAATTGTTGCGTCATATGGTTATTCTATATTTAGCTTTTCAAAGGGCAGCCAAACTATTTTCCGTAGCAGCTGTAACAATTTTACATTCCCACTTGCAATGTATGAAGGTTCCATTTTCTCTACATCCTTGCAAACACTTGATACGTTCATTTTTTATCATAATAATCCTAGTAGCTATGAAATAGTATCTCATTATGATTTTGATTTACATTTCCCTGATGATCATTAATGTTGGGCATCTTTTTTTTTTTTTTTTAAAGTTTATGTGTTTATTTTGTCCAAGACATGGAGTAAGAGATAGGCACTCCCAATAGGATCCTCATGCTGCCATCCACCCTCAGCCTCAGTCTGCTAGGATTACTAGCAACTGCATGCATACCTGATCTGTACAGGGGAGGGAGGCCTTACGTTCCTGGGACCTTCCCATGTGGCTTCAGCATTTGAGACCTTTGTGTTACTGCTGTTGCACCATGGCTGGCCTTGTTTCACGTGCTTGCCAGCTGTTTCTGTATCTTCTTTAGAGAAATAGTTATTCAAGGCCTTTGTCCATTTTAAACTGCATTGTTGACTTTTACTGTTAAGTTGTAAGGATTTTTATGTATTCTGGAGAGTAGAAAATTATCAGATATGTAATTTATAATATCTTCTGCAACTTTTTGGGTTGTTCCCCCTCCTTTTTCTGATAATGTCCTTTTTTTTTTTTTTTTTTTTTGGAGAGATTTTCACTGTAGGGCGCGTGCGCTCGCCAGACAGACAGAGAGAGACATAGAGACAGAAAGCAAGAAATCACCCCCCGGGGGGATGGTCACGCTGCAATCCCTTCTCCTCCATTCTCCTCTCGGGATCTTGGGCACGCACGCACACGCGCCTGGCGTGAGTTTTTTAAGCCACCGGGTCCGGGACATGAACCGCGGTCGACTACGTGGGAATCCAGCGACATAGCCATTACGCTAACTGCTGGTTCCCCTGATAATGTCCTTTTATATACGAAAGTCTTCAGTGATGGTGAGGTCCAATTTATCTGTATTTATCTTTTATGTTTTCTTGTAAGATTTTATAGTTTTAGCTTTTACATATAGTTCATCAATTAACTTTGAGCTATGTTTTTGTATACAATCTGAAGTAAAGGTAAATATTTTATTTTTTTGTGTGTGTGAATATTCAGTTGTCCAAGCACCATTTATTAGAGAGACAGTCTTTCCCTTTAAATAGCATTGACAATCTTGTCAAAAGTCAACTGATAAAGTTGCAGGCTTACTTCTAAACTTTCCATTTAATTTCACGAATCTAAATATCTTTGTGACAATACCACTCTGTTTTGATCACTGCAGCTTTATAGTAAATTTACATTTAGGAAGTGTGAATCCTTTAATCCAGCTCTTTTTCAAGATTTCTGTCCTGTCCAGGTTCATCTAAAATTCTGGAAGAATTTAAGCATCAGCTTTTACATTTCTGTGAAACAGACCATTGGGTGTGGATGATTGTGTTCTCTCCAGATTTCTCTGGGAATCATTGCCGATTTATGGCATTAAGTCTTCTATGACCGTGGAATATCTTTCCATTTACTTAAACCTTTAATATTTTTTAGGATGTTTTGAAACATTCATCTAGTGTACATGTGCATCTCTGATTAAATCTTTCCAAAATATTTTATTTTTGTTTTTTTGCTGCTATTATAAATGAAATCGTGTCTTCATTTCCTATTTGGATTGCTCAGCGCCAGTTATACCAGTTATACAACTGATGTTTCCATGTGGATCTTGTATGTTGCAATTTTGCTGAATTTATTTAGTAAATCTAACAGGTTTTGTTTCTGTATATTCTTCAGACTTCAAAAAGTTTGTGGATAGAAAGGAATTAAAGTATAAGTTTATTTTGATATGAAATAGTGCAAATCCATGCATAGTTTATTTTCATAATTCACATTTTTATGAATTTCTGAAGACTGTCATGTAACATCATACCATCTACAAATAAATATGGTTTTAATTCTTTCTTTCCAATTTAAATGTGTTTTCATTTTCTGATTTTTCTGAGAAAAACTCTTAATACAATACTAAATTTTACAGAAGGGGAAAAACTAGCATTTTGTCTTATTCTTGATTTTAGGTGGAGAATTTTGAGTCTCTTACCACTAATAGGATGTTAGATGTGTGTTTTTTGTTTTGTTTTGTTCTGTTTTATTTTTTAATATATGCCCTTTGTCATGTTTAGGAAGTTCCTATCTATTTCCAGTTTGATGAAGATTTCTGGATTTTGTTGAATAACTTTTCAATATCTATTGCAATGATCATGCAACTTTTCTCTTTTATACTTTGTGTGGAATATTACACTTTGTGTGGAATATTATGTTTTCTAAGTTGAACCATTCTCCTATTTTTGTATTTAAACCCACTTGGTCAAGATATATAATTCTTTGTAATCCTGCCTTGCATCATTGAAGTCATTTAGTTCTGGATTTTTGTCACTTGGAGGTTCTGGATTACCGCTTCGGTTTCTTTATTTACTCTGTGTCTATTCAGATTTTTTTATTTCTACTTGAGTTATTTTTATTTATTTATTTTAATAACCAATTTGCCTTTTTTTTGGGGGGGAGAGGTTTTTGCTATAGGGCGTGTGTGTTCGCCAGACAGACAGAGACAGAGATAAAGCGAGAAATCACCCCCCCCCCAGGGGGGATGACCACACCGTAATCCCTTCTTCTCCATTCTTCTCTCGGGATCTTGGGCACGCATGCTCACACGCCCGGCATGAGTTTTTTAAGCCACCGGGTTCGGGACGCGAACCGCGGTCAACTACATGGGAGTCCAGCGACATAGCCATTATGTTAACTGCTGGTTCCCTACTTGAGTTATTTTTGATATTGGTATCTTTCTAAGAATTTACCCATTTCATTTGGGCAGTTGAATTTATTGAAGTACGGTTATTCCCATGATTTGCCTACAAAACTTATTTTTACAAGGGTGGTAGCGAGGACTCCTTTTTCTTGAGTCTTCTATTTTTATTTTTTCTTGTGTTCTGGTTTGTTCCATTGTTAATAGCAGGAAATACCTGAGTCTGGGTAATTTAAAATAACAGAAGTTTATTCATATTATAATTTGGAGGTCCAAGGTCCATGGACCATAACTGTTAAAAGTTTTCTAATTGCTGGTGTCCTGAGACCATGCAAGGCATCCTATCATGAGAGAACAGAAGTGCAGATCAGTGTGTTCATGTGTGTGTCCCTCACTCTTTGCAAACCTAATAGGAGTCAATTATAGGAGCCCCACTGTATTCACTTAATTATTCATGAAGGCTTCACCCTTCAGCACCATAAGGGTATTAATTTTCTTCTTAGTACCTTCACAATACAAATAAGTTCCAACACTTGACTTTTGGGGAACACTCAACCTTAGCAATTGGTCTAATTAAAGATTTGTTAATTTTATTAATCTTTTCAAACAACCAACTTTGGTTGCATTAAGTTCTCTCTTATTTTCTGATCTCTGTTTTACCTGTTAATAAGGTAATTGCTCTGTTTCTTTTTCTACCTTTGCTTTAGCTTGATCTTATTTTTCTGTTTTTTAAGGTGTAAATTTAGATGATTGATTTTAACTCCTTTGTAATGTAAACATTTACATTATACATTTCTTTCAAAGGGCTGTTTTCACAGTATCTGATAAGTTTTGATATGATCTGCTTTTGTTTTCATTCCTGACAAAGTATTTCCTAATTTCATCTGTGACTTATTTATTGGTCTCTCTCAGGGAGAGTTTCTACCAATTTTTTGTTGTTCCCTACAAATGAGCTATGCTGTTTTGCTTATTTACATATCACAAGATTCCTTCCCAAGCCTTTTCCACTTTAGACTTGTTGGTCAATCTATTGCTTACCCCTGCTGTTATCTCTTGCACAGGAGGCAGCCTCTGATTTAGCTTCAGATGCTTTTGAAAAACACCAGCTGTGAAGCATCTTCACCGCTGGGCAAACTGTTACTCATATGTAGGTAAAAGAAAGCCAAGTCCTTGAACCTGTCCCTTCAGATACCACCGTACACATCAAAACCACAACTATAATTTACTGAGAATAAGGCCCATAACAATTCCTATGGTATCCATGACTTGCACCAGGAATGCAGGATGCCATCTTCAAGATTGCTGTGGAACTAAGGAGTGGAAGATAGTTTCAGGGTAAACTTATATTCTACAGAGCTCTTCAACCAAAATTCTGCAGTTTCTCTCTATATAAAGTTTTCCCTGGATGTTGTTTTTATTAAATTTCAGAATTACTAAAATATCAATTCTAACAGGTTTTGCTAGCTTATTCATTGTTTTTACAGCTGTTTTTCCTCTAAAATGACAGAGTACTATTGTAACTATAACCCATAAAACCAAAAGTTTGACTAATTGGTCCTTAAGCATAAGTTTTCTGAGGGGCAGCAGGTGGTTTGTTGATTAAGTTGCTTGACTTCCACATGGCTGACCGAGGTCTGAGTCTTAAACCTGGTGCCTTGAAAATCATGCCAAGCATGTGTGCATGCATGTCCCAAGTCCTGAGAGGAGACTAAAGGAGAATACATCAAAATTTTACATTTATATTTTCAAGAGGTTATCAAATGTAGATATCTACATGCATCTTACTACACTTCAGATAAAACTTTCAATTGCATCCCGTTAGAAGAGTATTTATTGATAATCTTTGTAGTTGCTGCTTTTATTTATAGGTCACTGTTCATATAGGAATGATGGTAGCCAATTAAATCAGTAAACATGCCTATTGAAAAGAAATGCATATATTAATACTAGAGTTCATTATATATTATTGATCACTATATATGTATGTGTGTGTGTGTGTGTGTGTGTGTGTGTGTGTGTGTGTGTGTGTGTGTGTGTGTGTGTGTGTGTGTGTGTGTGTGTGTGTGTGTGTGTGTGTGTGTGTGTGTGTATAGTATTATAAATATGTCCAGAGTGTTGCTTATTAGACCAGTAGGATAAGCCATGGTCAGATAATTAAAGTGAGATGATAATTTACTTATGAGAGAAGGATTTGTCTTTGGGGAAAAATCTCCTTTTATTCTGCTGGTATTTCTGGTATTTCTTCATCAACACTGGTGAGATTTATTGAATGACTTTCATCATTGAAGAAAAAACATCCTTTACAAATAATAAGATAAATCTTTTCCATTAAAAAGTCTTGCATAAGACTCTTCAGGTGCCTGAAATGAAACAAAAATATTAAACTGTTTGAAAGGATGTTAGGACAGGTGACTAATCTGTGCTGACTTATATAGCTAGTGATGGAAACTTTTCAAATGTTAACCTCAGTGCTTGAATTGGGGAAGAAAGCAAGAAAGAGTTTGAGAAAATTCAAGTAAAGCATGGTAGAGGTAGAAAGATCAGAGTGTTTACCCTTTGTTCTACCTCCTTAGTATTGCCGCTGTTCTTACTGATGCCCTTTTATCCTTAATCTACCCTTTCAAAGTATGAGCTGTAGTTTTCATTCTTTCTAGCTCCCAAGAGCTAGAGGTTGAGGTCTGTTTTGTTTTATTTATATTTATTTATTTATTTATGAATAAGTAGCACAGTTTTTATGAACTGACTCACCTGCCTCAGGAGCCAACTTCAGCAGCCTCATTGCCCCACCCTTCATGCTGCCCATCCATCAGCCTTCCACTTCAACCAACTTTTTAACACTCACCTTGATTTCTACACTCTGAAAACTAAGTTGCTCTATTATTATTTACGAATCACTGTTTTCAGAGTGAAGGCAGTGATAGAATACACAGACTGTGGATTTAAGGCTCAGAAAGTAAAATAAAGGATATATGAGAAAATATAAAGTGCTCAGTTTTGTTTTAATCCCTGCATCCTTATTTCACTATTATGCTATTATTATTGTAACCATTATGCCATTTTTCTTTGAGGCATCAGAATGCTTTTTTTTTTTTTTTTTTTTTTTGCCATAGGGCTTATATGCCCACTCGAGAAACAGAGAGAGACAGAATGAGAGAACATAAGAAATCACCCCGAAGGAGAGATGCCACATCACAATCCCTTCTTCATTCCCCTCTCAGGATTCTCAGTACACATGCACACACACCATGCGTGGTTCTAAAGTTGTTAGGTCCAGAGCTCAAACCATGACTGGTCATGTCAGAATCTAGTGCCCTAACCACCATATCACCTGTTGTTCCCAGGAATGCTATTATGTTTAATTTTTTTTAAATTAGTTTATTTTTTTGGCAAGCCCTATATTCATTAAGAAAAAATTAAGCACCATTAAAATACCAAAATGCTTTTATATCTATAAGATTTGGGCCATAAGGATAAATTCATAAACAAATTGAGGCTACCCAAATATCCTTTTCCAAAAAGATGATTTGAAAGCCACATGTCATATGGTTCTGAGATTCTCCAAAATGCTCCGAATGTACAGTACTATTTCTCAGAACTGCATTCTATGGCAATATTCCATTTCTGATAATTATTAAGTAGACATGTAAATAATACAGGATAATATATAATAGAGAGTAATTTGAGATTAAACAATAGATTGAGAGTTCCATCAGGTCAAGATTCTTTCTGTGTTGTTGAGTTGCTTTTTGGTATGTTTGTATATACTATTCACTTTTGTATACTTCACACTTAGAAGAGTTCAGTACATGTTTCAGTAAATACATTAATTAATTAGTTTAATTTTATAACTATAATAGCAAATATTACATATATAAATATATATAAAACTTAAATTAATTTGCATTTTATCTCCATGTTTTCAAAAGTGTAAGACAATGATAGCTAAAGACTAATACATGAAAAAGATAATTTAGCATTATAGAAAAGAGCAGAGAGCAGACAGGGACGAGAAGTTAGCATAATGGCTCTATCACTGGACTACCATGTAGTTGAGTGCGGTTCGAGTCCCGGATGCAGTGGCTTAAACTCACGCCAGGTGTGTGTGCGTGCACGCCCAAGATCTCAAGAGGAGAATGGAGGAGAAGGGATCACACAGCGTGTCCATCACCCCTGGGGGGGTGATTTCTCACTTTCTGTCTCTCTGTCTCTGTATTTCTGGTGAGCACATGTACCTTATAGCAATAACCTCTCAAAAAACAAAAAAAGTGAAAAGAGCAGACAGATGGTGGAGTTATATACCTTTTTAAAATTATTAACCTGTTTATTATATTTAAATAAAACATTTGGTCCCTTCAACCTTATAAAATATTTCACTCACCTTTTCAGAACTTCATTTTGGGTCTATTCTGTGCCAACTCCCTGTTTAAGACAGATAAAAATACATGAGTTATTGGGTCCCTTAAAGCTGGGGTTGATAGCAGAAACGCTGACAAATCCTCATTACAGATGCCAGTGGAATGAAGTGCCTTTACTTCTAGCAAATGCTGATGTGGAGATTTAGGACTATATGAGAAATCAGTAAAGTTGCCCAGGAGAGTTTTATCATATTATTCATTGAACTCAGTATGTGATACAGTAATTGCTTCTGGTACCATTTTTCTTTTCTTACATGAGGTTATTATTTATCCTTGTGGTGTGTGAAACAGAAAAAGAGAGTTTAAAGCAGAGTCATAACTTGATGTAAAACTATCTAGTGACACAGTGTAGCTGGAGATAGGAATCATGGCTGGAATACTGCATCCTACTTATCAGAATTAAACATGGGGAGAGTGATATTTGACATTGTGACAATCTATAAATTCTAAAAAGATGCACTCAGGCCACATTTTTTTAGTGGTATGCAGACCTGTTCAAAATACGTATCTAAGTAGATTTTTTTAATCCCATCGGAAACAACAAATTTATTTGCCTATGACAGTAGTTTTATTAGCTTAATGATGAAGATAATTAAATTAATATGTAGTATGACTGGTAGGACTAGTTGGATTAATGAGAAGTAAATAGCATGATACCTTTTAAGTTTTTTTGGTCTGTTTTTATCCCGTGCACACATATAGCCTTCATATGCTTCACATGCTATTAAGTAATCATTAGCTTTCCTTATATTTTTCATTTTTCATCAGTCTTCAGACAGTTTGGGCAGTAAGTGTTGCCATAAATGTTATAGAAGAAAAATTTAAAGGCAATGATAATTTAACAAAACAAATAGAAAAAAATTACTCATCTGTCCCCACCCAAATCTGATGGATTCAATTTGTGCTATTTTAGGAAATTGTTAAAATACTTTTATGTTAAAAAATAGTATTTAGAAGGAGATAATTTGTCATGTAGAAAATGAGTTTTCTGGATTTTATATTTATTTCTTATTCTCTTCTATGATGTTTGTCTTAATTGCATTGTTCAGTCAGTAACACCATTTGCCATGCACTATAGATAATCTCAGTTTATTAAAAAAGTTATAAAGTCATGCAGTGTGTATTCAGTTAGCTAATGAGCTATGTACAATTATGCATTACATGAAATGTGGAAATAATTACTAAGTGTCATTCAGTGAAGGAAGTTTAGTGTAGTTGCTAGTGGTTCAACAGTCTACCTGCCTGGGTTGTAGGCTACCTGTTGGCCTTGGGGGGAACATATCACCCTTTCTCTCAGTCTCTTCATCTGTAAAACATAACTAATAATATTAACAAGTGCACATAGTTATGAGGAATGAATAAATTAATCTCAGTAAAGCACTTAGAACATGGCCTGGCTTATTGTAAGTGCTTGGAAAATGTTACTGCTGGTGTTTAGTGAATGGAGCTTGACAAATTAAGATTTGTGTCCTTAAATAAAAAAAAAAGTATATCTGTATATTTATAGTTTATAAACTGGGCAAAACTAAAGTATGAAGTTGGGAGAGTTAATCTACTACTCCTACATGCTTCATTTGGTTCCCATTCTACTAACCTAGAATTCCCAGGCTATCCTCTCCTCTGAAAAAGAATATGGCGTTCTTCTCAGGTCCTTGACCTACTGCACAGGAGTGGGAATGTGAGGATTTGTTACCACCACACCTAGACTCTCTAAGGGAACTTATGTTCCTCTTAATATTTTCCTCCAAGTTCAGATTTCCTTGGCTTTCCCTAGTTGACAAGAGCAATCCATTTCCACTCATTTCTCTTTAATAGTCATTTTATTTGTAAGCCTGTTATATGCCAGGTGATGCTTGATGCTTTTGATGCAAAGTTAAGTATCTGTCTTGCCAGATAAATCTCAATTCCAGTTCAGAAGACATATATGGAAATCAGCATTAACTGCTTAGTATGATAAATGTTTTGGTGAAATTATTCAAAAGTTAGTGGAAGCTCTAGAAAAAGAGATACCTGAATAATTCTGAAATGTGATACTTAATAGAGGAAAATTGTTTATGTAACTTAACAGGTGAGCAGACCAAAGGGTGGAGAGGAAAATGGGATAATAATCCCTTGGGTGGAAGGGCACGACAGCTGTCATATTTGCAGTACTCTGTATTTCCTGAGGAATAAATAATATTTGTCATCATGTGATACATATAAATTAGACAGGATCTTCGGCCCAGCCATCATAACATGTGCTGGAGGCTGCTGCTTAGCAGACTGAGGCCATAGGAAAGTCTTGGGATTAATTTCTGGATCATTCTAAAAAGCCAGGTTTTGTGGCACATACCCGAAGTCCCAGCTACTTGGGAGGCTGAGTCAGGAGGACTGCAATTCAGTGAGGCCTTGTCTAAAACATTATACATCCCCACACACATCCCCACACATGGCAAAAGGAAAAAATAAATAAACAAGACAGGATCCTACCTGTCCTTTTACTTTAGGTAATCTCAAGTATCTAGCGTTGAACCTTACAGATTAATTTCTGATTCCCATGTGCTTGATATAACTCCATTTAAAATTTCAGCAGGTATGGTTTTCTCCCTAGTGATCTTATGGTATAAGAAACAACATAGAATAGTAGGAAAAGTATGTATAGTGAAATTTTAAAAACTTAGATTTGTCTCTTTTTATCTGTTCTTTACCTTATCTTAGTTATGGGAACTGAGAAAATTAATTTACCTGTCCAAACTTTTAAATGACAGCTGTAAAATAGTCCCACCCAAACTCTATTGAGGAAAATGTAAAGATATGTATCTTCATGTGGCATTAGGGAATAGCAAAATAAAACAACAAGAAAATATCACCATACATATACTAGAATGCCCAAAATCCTGATAACTGATGACATTTTTTTTTTTTTTGAGAGATAGCAAGCAGAGTTCATTAAGAGGGCTAAGGACTAAGAAAAAGTGGAGCTCCCAAGCAGAGCAGGTCTCAGAAAAATGGGTTGCTGAGAAACAACTGAGGTTGGCTGGGGCAATATCTTGGTCAGAAAGTACTTTGGGCTTGGTCTAGGTGGGATTTTTGCATGCATTCCCCTCATGGTTGAGTGGGCACATCCCAAGTGGGCCTAGTTATTCTCCTAATTTGGCAGTAGGTAAGGTAAGGACATTATTTGTCTTGAAACTTTGGGCCATAAAAGCCATTATTTTATCTTCTTCCCAGACCACCTTGAGAAAAAGGCTTTGTTTTAGGTCTGGGTCATGCCACCCAAGTCAATCACTGAGCCAGCTGAGCTGGTTTGACTTCATCTTAAAACTTTGCCATTTTGTGATTCCATTCTGGGCCTATACCCTAATTATATTCTTAGGGTCCCTGACTCTTACCTTATCCCCCCGTCTGTAGAGGAGTCCCTAGCTGCTATTAGGGCAAATCAGGGTTAAAGACTATTCTGACCTCTTCCTGCTTTTTTTATGTCACTGGACTCCCTGTACTTGACCACGGTTCGCATCCTGGACCCAGTGGCTTAAAACTCATGCCGAGTGCGTGTACATTCATGCCCAAGATCCCAAGAGGAGAATGGAGGAGAAGGGATTGTGGCATGGCCATCCCCCCTGGGTGGTGATTTCTTGCTGTCTATATCTCTGTCTCTCTCTGTCTGGCGAGCACATGCACCCTATAGCAAAAACCTCTCCAACAACAAAAAAAAGAAAGTTAAAAAAAGAGACAATTTAATGTTATTTAGCACTACAGAGAAATGACATATCAAGCCATAAAAGGACATAGAAGAAACTTAAATATATATTACCAAGTGAATAAAACTATTCTTAAAAGGCTATATACATGTGATTCCAATTAGAGGACATTCTAGAAAAGGCAAAATTCTGGAGTTATTAAAAGGATTAATGACTGACTGAAGTTAGTAGGGGTGGGGCAGATATGAATAGGCAGAGCATAAAGGGTATTAAGGTTAATAAAACGATTCTGTGTGCCCAATGTAAACTATGTACTTTGGGGGATAATGATATGCCATGTATGTTCATGGATTGTAATAAATGTACCACTTTGGTGCCAGATCTTGACAGTGGGGGAGATTAGGCATGTGTATGTATGTCGGGGGAGAGAAAACAGGAAGTACAGTATGCAGGAAAATCTCTGTACTTTCCACTAAGTTTTGCTGTGAACATAAAATTGCTCAAAAATAGTGTATTTTAAAAAATCCATCAAAAATTTGGGGGAAGCTGAAAAAGTGAAATTATATTAAGGAGCTAAATTTTGACAGACTTCATTTTGTTAATTCTCAAAGCATTAAACGTATTGTTAAATCCATTTAGGCATGAGAAAAATTGCATCAGAAAATATACTAATTTATCAAGTTTATTCAATTAATATTTGTTGAATACCTACTATGTGCTAGGTATTGTATAAGGCATGGAAAATACTCTAGTAAATTCATATGGGCATTACATTCCAGGAACACAAAACAAGAAAGAAAAAAATGGTAGGCCAACAAATGAATAAAATAATTGAAGTGAATTAAGTACTGTGTGAAAATAAAGTGCTGAGGTAGAGAATAACACAAAGAAATATTTTTAGATGAGGGCCCAGGAAACGTTTCATATTTTACTTGAACATAGGAGAAGCAAGGGAGCTCGCCATCTGAAGAGAAATATGAGAAAAGATAGAACAATATGTGAAAGGCTCTGAGGCTGAAAATAGCTTGATATTTGAGAAATTGAAAGACAACAGGATATCTTGGATTTAAGAAGATGAGGTTGGAGAAGGAAAAGTATCTCTGGTATATTCTAAGTCTCTGTGATGAACATTTTATTCCTTTTGCATACTTTATTTGAGCATCAACTGGTTTCCACTCATGTGTTTTTATTTAGAGGTTTTTTGCCTTAGGGTGTGTGTGCTCATCAGAGAGAGAAAGAGACGGACAGACAGAGACAATGAAAGGGAAAGTGAGAAATCATCTCCTGGGGAGAATGGTCATACTCAAATGCTGTCTCCTCCATTTTCTTCCTCAAAACTTGGGCATGTGACACATGTGCCCGGTGTAAATTTCAGACCACCAAGTCTGGGACTTGAACCATGGTCGGCCATGTGACAGTCCAGTGATGTAACCACTAGGCCATCTTCTGGCCCAGTCGCCACTCATTTTAATAGGCACTGAGATAAGCTAATGAATATATTCTCTAATGTCTTTATACTCATGAGTTTATACTGTAATGGGGAACCGAGAATCACATACATCAAAAAGTAAATAAAATGCTAATATTGGGTCACAAGAAAAGTCTGTCTTTTTGATAAAACTCCTTCCTGGGCCAGCAGGTGGCACAGTTGTTAAGAAGGTTGAGATCACACATGGCTGACTTGGTAGTTCAAGACCCAAACCCAGTGGCTTGAAAATTATGCCAAGCATGGGATCAGCAGGTGGCATAGTGGATGTGGTACTGAACTCCCACATGGTCGACAGAGGTTCAAGTCTGGACCTAGTGGCTTGAAACTCACAAAACTCACACCAGGCACATGTGTGTGCATGCCCAAAGTCCTGAGAGGAAGATGGAAGAGAGAGGATTACAGTGTGGCCCTCTCCCTGGGGAGTGATTTCTTGTTTTCTCCTTCTCTGTCTCTCTCTGTATCTCTGGAGAGCACACACGCCCTATAGCAAAAAATTCTCTTAAAAAAATAGAAGAAAGGAGATTATGCCAGTTGTGTGTGCCCAAAATCCTGAGAAGAGAATAGAGAAGAGATTATAGTGTGGCCATCCCCCCAGACGATAATTCATCACTCGCTTGCTCTTTCTCTCTTTCGCACGTGCTCTCTCTCTCCCTGACATGCAAATATCTTGTAGCAAACTAGGGAAAAAAAGCCATTCTCATAGGAATGAGTTCATATCTCATTTTGGGTTTGTTTGGCATTTCCCTGATGATTCATGAATGTTGATCATTTTCTTGTATACTTGTCAGCCATTCGTATGCCATTTTTAACACTGTCTAGGGACCAGCTGGTTGTGTAATGGTTAAGGCAGCTGGATCTCACATGGCTGACTGCATGATTCAAGTACTGGTCTCAGTGGATTGAATAACATGCCAGATGGATGTGCGTGCTTGCTGAGAGGAGAAGGGATGGCAGCATGGCCAGCCCCATGGGAGAGGGGGTGCTTTCTCACCCCCCTACCCCATCTTTCTCTGGCAAACACATAAGCCCTGTAGCAAATAAAAAAGAAAAAGAAAAAAGATATATCTCTTTTGACAGTTTTTAATTAGATTATTTGTTTTCTTGCTATTGAGTTGTTTGAGTTCCTAACGTATTCTGGAAAATAACCCCTTATCAGAATCTAGTTTGAAAATATTTTCACTGGTTCTGAGGATTGTCTCTTCATTTTGTTGCTTGTTTTTCTTTACTGTGCAGAAGCTTTTTAGTTTGATTTAATTCTATTTATTTTTGCCTTTGTTGCTTTGAACTGAACTTTATTAAGAAATAATGGCAGTGTTTAGGATAGTCAGAATAACAGAAAATTGGTCAGGATAGTGGATGCATGAAACATTATAGGGATAAATTAGTTCACCAGAGTTGAGAAGAAAGATGGAATTAATCTTTATTACTTCTGAAATGTGTGTGTGGCAAGTCAACACACTATTATCATGTCCAAAACTTCCTTGGGCATGATAGCCCTCATGGCATGACTGTTGTTCTTAGGGGCTGGGAAACCAGGTGATCACATTCCTAGATGGACTGGCATGACAACTTAGGAATGGCTTTTTCTATGAGAACAGAGGCTTTGCTTATGATCTAATAGTAAGTAGTGCAGTCCATTGCATCCTGGTTATTCCCAGCACAGTCTGCCATACCATTTATCATCTGCCCCACACAACATATTCTAATGCACAGATTCTTTTTACACTTAGTTAAACATTTAATTTTTTTTAAAGGGAGATTTTTAACATAGGGCATGTATACTTACTGGAGACAAAGAGAGAGACAGAGAAAAAGAGAGAAAGTGAGAAACCACCCCTCATGGGGATGGCCACACCACAATCCCCTCTCCTCCATTCTCCTCTCAGGATTTTGGGCACACATGCAGACACACACACACCTGTCATGAGTTTCAAGCCACCAAGTTTGGGACTAGACCTGTGCTTGACCTCGTGGGAGTCCAGTGCATTCCCCACAATACAACATACAAATTATTTAGAGGCATTGCAAAGCCTCATGATGTTTAATGCCTTTCTCTCTCTCTCTCTCTCTCTCTCTTTTTTTTTTATTCTCCTCCTGTTCATCCAACTTTCTTAACTGCTAGATGTGACTTCAGTTACACTGATGCCTATCATCCTCTCTGTAGTACACTCCCTTGTCATATTTGTCCAGAGGTAGCAAATAGTAGTATTTTGACATAAATACTGTTCCAGATTTTTAAATGGTTAGATCTAGTCTCATGCTTTGGTTCTACCTCCTCTCTTGCCCACTCAGAAAAGACTTAGCTATATTACAAAATTTTGTCTGGTCTTCTTTTATTTTACCAAATCTTCACAATTATTTTCTATCCTGTTGACCTATTTTATGTTTAAGCCTCTTCTCAGCATCTGTTTTGCGTTCTATTTGTTTTGATATTTATCTGTTGCCCTCTCTATATCTTAAACTTCATAGATCAGGGATTTTTCTTTTTATATAGAGAAGGGATGGCTCACAGTAGGTTCTCCTTGTAATAATGGTGGATGAATGCATAAGTACTTAAGTGTTATTTTCTTTCCCGACATTTTAGAGTGAGCCACTATTTTCTCTTATAATGAAATATAATAGTTGTAATTTTTATACTGGTTAGGACAAAATTTGTTAATATATAAAAAGTTCTCTCTAATTCCAAGCACATGTTAAGTAAATAGACAATGAAATTTTTATTCATTTTATCCTTAAATCCCACTGAAGCAGCATATCAGATATTGATTAAATGGTATAATTCCAATTGGGAATATATAATCATGGTGATTGGATATTATGTATCATATATACTATGTATATATCATGTATTATTTACTGTATGTATTGGGTCCTCAGAAAAGTCATGACAATGGTTTGAATCAAGGCAGTAGTCATAGAAATTTCTGAGATACACATTTTTCTATGCAAAATTTTTCTATGCAAAAATGTGTCATTACTTTTCCAACAACCCAATATATTATTATATGTGTATAACATTTTTATTATATATTCATAGTGGGATTATTACAGTTAAATATTCTCTTGTGAAACACAAATATTCCCTAAACAGTTCAAATATCTCCCTTTTTCATATTTAATGTTGTAATCCTTACAATCAGAAGAAGATTAAAAGCAGTGAAAATAATTATGGATGCTGAAGACAGTGTGGAATGGTGGGGAGGGAGAGTAGGAAAGAGTATAGAGAAGGATAGCACAAGAACAAATAGAGAGCCATGACATTTTTGGGACACAGAAATGGTTTATTACCTGTTGAGGCTAACATGCATAGTATTCCCAACTTAACTGGTCTAAGAAGTATTTCATGTTGGGTAAAGTCTCTTTACAAGCCAAATGATATGTAGTGATTAAATAAATAAAAAATAATGAAAATAAACAATAATCTGAAAAAAATGAAAACTATTTGATGACGATGTGGATACTAATGTCTTTGTCTTGACTGGTATGCATAGTAATCGTGCTGGAAAAAGAAATGTTACTCACTGTAAAGATATATGTGATTAAATGTAATATAAAAATAAAGAAAGTGACTTATACTAAATTAACGTGAAATTTTATGTGTATATATATATATATATATATAGTATAATTATAATTCTGTTGTTAGATTTATGATTAACTAATGCTATCTTCCTTCATGCTCAATGTTTCCAGGAAGAACCCTATGTCCTGTTTAAGAAGTCTGACAAACCTCTCTATGGGAATGATCGATTTGAGGGCTATTGCATTGATCTCCTCAGAGAATTGTCTACAATTCTTGGTTTTACATATGAAATTAGGCTTGTGGAAGATGGAAAATATGGAGCCCAAGATGATGCCAATGGACAATGGAATGGAATGGTTCGTGAACTCAGTAATCATGTAAGTCCCTTTTCTTATTATTTTTTAATGTAATTATTTTTATTTTTATTGTAGAGAGCTTGTAAGACAGAGCTTCCTCCCAGATTAAAAATTTTATAAATTCTCTATTGGCTATTGAGGGCAGTAGGGGTACTTCTTCTTGTCTAATGCAGTTACTGGGAAGACTACATTTAGGTTCTCAATAGTCATCTGATGAAATAGAATTATGTTCTTCATGTTCTCCAGCTGTTTCTAATTTTCCTCAATCCTAAGCTTTAAAAGTGAAACAAACTCAGCACAACTTTTCATATCTTCCTTTTTCTTCAGCATCCACCTGGATAGTGTATTTATCCTCTGGCATTAGACTTCTCCTCAAAGTCATCTACCAGGCCTGTCTTGACTCCGTTGGCCCTGTAGAAAGCCCAGTCTATAGCAGGCTGGTTCTTAGATAGGACAGCCAACTGGACCTAAGGATCCTGTTTCATATTTTTAGGGAGTTAACAATGGTCTTTTGCTTTTGGTGTATTATTTCCCCAAAAGCTACCCAGCCAGTGGCTTTTAGAGCAAGTTTTCATCCATCCATCTTGCAATCCTTCACTAACCCTGGCAGTGCACAGTCCACAGACAGTCATGGAAGTGGGTCCTTCTAATTATTCTTTTACCTTTAGTAGATTGCAAAAAGATGGACTTTCTCCCTTTTTGATATTCATTACTAACTACATAGGGCATTTATGTATTTCAAGTATGTATTTTCTTTAATAGTGTTTTTCAAGTTGGTTTTCACAAGAAAATCTGAGTATTTGTATCTTAGTAAAGTGGAATAGGTGCTGCACAGGCAAGTACAGATGGATCCTCGCTACAGAATCCTGAATAAGTGACGTATGTGAGGATTTTACTTTTAGTTAAAACACAGGATATTTTAGATAACAAATATAGTTATGGATATATTTGTCATATGTACCTAATTAATGCTTCCTCTTTTTTAAAATAGAGATTTTTAAAATATTTTTACTATATGGTGTGTGTGCTAGCCAGAGAGACAGAGAGAGGCAGAGAGAGAGAAAGCAGAAATCACCCCCCTGGGGGTACGTGGGAATGGTCACACTGCAATCCCTTCTCTCTAATTCACCTCTTGGGATTTTGGTCCCACACACACCCAGTGTGAGTTTTAAGCTGCCCATCTGGGACTCAAACTGTGGTCGATTATGTGAGAGTCCCACAATGTAACCATTACACCATCTGCTGGTCCCAATGTTCTTTTTTTAAATTGGGTTTTGAGGATTAAAACTTGATTATAATTTTTTTGTTCTTAATTTTTTTCCCTTTCATTTTCTATGTATACTTCTTCAACAAAATTATAGAGTAGAAAATGATAGTTAGGAAAAATGATTTAGATCCATGGCATAAAAGGGACTGGCACACTGAGGGTATAGTAGAAGTGTACTACAACTTATTTCTAAAAATAATAATTTTAGTATTGATTTGAGACCATTGATAGGATCTCCAAGTTATTTAATAATTTTATTCTTCTTGGAATCATACCTGTTAGTTTGCTTTCAATTTTTTTTTTTTTTTGGCAAGAATACTGTTCTACTCTAGTACAACCCTTTTTGGTGCCTTCCTAATGTTTTACATTGTTTACTTAGCCTTGGTTTTTAATGTTTAGTGTGAAGTCACATTAAACTAGAATGATTGTTACAGACAATGTATTTTCCTTTGTACAACCTCATCTTATTTTGCATATTCATGATATGCTGATTTCAATGTGCGCTAATAACTCTTATTGATAATCATATCAACATCCTGAACTTCTTCTTACTCTTTATTTTCTTTGGATAAGATTGTAATCTCATAGCCTGATTATTGTTTTCATACTGAAATGTCACCATTCCGTATCTTTACTCTCTGAGCCATACCTATATATATCTATAACTGCTTCTGGTATATTTTCTACTTTAAACGTCTTCCAAACACCTAAAGGCAATATGTCCCAAACTGAATTTATTGTCTATCTTGCCTAAATCTGTTCCTTCTGAATGGTTTCCTATACAGTACATAGTAATTTAATGAATTTCCCAAGTAAAAAATATGGTAGTCATTTATTATATTTTTACTCCACCATATTTTAGTGAATATGCTTCTTAAATAACGCTGACCAACTGCCCAATTCTCTCCATGTTCACTACTACATGGAACCATGCTTTCATATGATGATTTTTCTCTTCTAATACATTATTTTATATTTTGTTCAGCTAGACTCTTGTTCGAAAAAAAAAAAAAAGAAATCTGATCACCCTCATCCTTTTGCATAAATTCTTTTAGGAGTTTCTAATGTCCTAAGAATAAAGGGCTGACTTTATACACCTGTACAAATTAGATTATTGTATTTTTTATGGATATTTTCTTTTCAACTTGCCAAAGCTACTCTCAGACCTTCTTCACTCTGCTTTCTGTGTTGGGAGCCTGTATGTACTAAATTAACAGGGTTCCCCAGCTACAGATCTGAAGGAGAAAGGAGAGTGAGATCATGATAATAATTTCTCTCCTCCATCTCTGGCACTCTTGACAGAGTCTTATCAGCCTGCAATCCCTCTGCAGCCCTTCAGCTAGCCAGGATTATGCACATGCACATACTCCGTACATGTAACTGAGATAGAAAATATGGTTGTCCATGTGACCCCAGCATTGCAAAACAGTATCCTACCACCTGTATTGCCAAAGCTGGGCCTGAGTTTCTACCTTTAAATGTTCTTCATAATGATGCCTGACTTACACAAGTCTCTCCAGTTTGAGGTTGCAATCACTTCTCTTTCTTCTCTCTCTCTTAAATGTATGTGTTTCTTTCCTCTGTGAGAGGGGTGCACTCTCAACAACAGAGTCCTCATGCTGCAATCTGCCACAGCAAAACCAGCCCCAAATATGAACACGCACACATGGAGTCTGTTCAGGGTGGTTTCTGAAAGTAAATCAGAAACTGCTAAGAATTTCCACACTGCTCTTGTCAAAGAGGAACTGAGGTGAGGGGTTTTTATCTGGATCACAGGGGCTTTGTTTGGCCTGTTCTCAGCAGAGGCTTATGCATGCATTTCCTGTGTGGTGGGGGTCACGTGCTAGATGGGGCTGGTAATTTTTCCTAATTTTGGAGAGGATCTGGAGTGGATATGAGAGTCAGGAGACTCTCTTTGTCTAAAAGCTTTGGGCCATAAAACCCCATTATCTTGGAATGTGGTGGGACCATGAAAAAAGCCTTTGTTTTAGGTCATGCTGCCTAGGTTAATCATTGAGTTATTGCTGTAGCTGTTTCTTGTGAACAAGTTTCTCAGTAACAGCTGCGCTGTTGTGAAGCTATTGTGTCTCTATCTTAAAGCTTAAAGGGGAGTTGGCAAATAAGTAGCCCTCCATAAGGCAAAATCCTTAAACTTACAAGGTTTTTTTACAAGGAAGTATTGGTTAATAGTCACGAAGATTGTGTATTATTTAGACTTGTTATATGGGTGTAGTTTTGGTCCTCTAATTGCCAGTAATTTTCGGTGGTTCCATTCTGTATTTTTGGGCTTATCTCATAGTTTCCATCATGCCCAGGTGGGTTTTCCATCAGACTTAAATAGATTCTAGCAAGCCCTGGACTTTGATTGACTGGCTTCTAATTGTTCTTTTGTGTTTTGTGAGGTGGTCTATAATGGTTTGGCCTGAAATATCTATAGGGAAGAATTTAAGTCCTCAGAGGGGGACTTATCTGGATGGCTTTAATAACTGCCTCTTGGTCAGCATTCTATTCTAACTCCTCTAATGCCTGTCTAGCTAGTCTGCAGTGTCTGAGAAGTAGTAGATAATAGAGACATAACTAAAAAGTCTAAACTTTGTGTCTTATTTATTCTTCCCACTGTAATGTTGATAAATATTCTTGTTAAGGATTAAAACATAAAGCATTAAGACACAGTGAGAAAGATGTAGGGGTTATAGTGCTGTTGTTGTTAATTTTAGATTTAATTATATTCAGTTACATCAGCGTTACATTTTAATTGTAAAGCTTATTAATTGACTCCTTTAATATTACAAATATATCAGTGCTTTCCTACCTACATGTCTTGAGAATGGCAGTTTTATATTAAAATTAATGAAACATAAGGAAGCATTAATGGAGAATCAAATTTACTGTAGATTACCAAGAAACAACATGAAGAAAGAAAAAACAAAACAAAAAGCTGCTTAGGTCATCAGCAAAGCAGGGACTTTTTTTTTTTTTTTTAAATTACTATTTAAAGTTCTTAACATTTCAAAATAGTCATTATAGGAAAAAAACATTTTTGTAACTCCTTGTACTTATTTTATAATTTGATATTATTAATATATCAACTTTAATATACATATTAGACTAAAATTGAAGAAATTTTTTTGCTTAAATCTTCGAAAATGTTAGTCAAGCACTTTTCAAATACATTTAAATATACACACACACACACATACATACACACGTATATGCCAGAAACCATATATTGGATGCATTTGAAAACATTAATGTATTTTCCACTACAGAGGGTGTAAAGGAGCAAATAATATATTTTTTGCTTTCTAGATAACTTGGTCTTTTTAATATTTTAACTCTGAGAGATATTTCCATCAGGCTGACCATCTGTTGAGTTTTGCGATGATTGGTGATTAGGTCATCTATAAATGTTGATAATTTTTCATTTTAAATTAGGATATTATTTTACTCCATCAATTCATTGCATATATGATCCTCTGTATTATAGTGTGTAGTTGGTAGCATCCATCTGTTCCAAATGTATAGAACTAGGAAGCTTCAATAATACAATTTACAGGGACAGCAGTTGGTATAGTTATTAAGGGGCTAGACTCCCACATGCCTTATCCTGGTTTGAGTCCTGGACCCGGTGACTTGAAACTCTCTGTGTGTGTGTGTGTGTGTGTGTGTGTGTGTGTGTGTGTGTTTACACATGTGTACTCAAAACCCCAAGAGGAAAATGGAGGAGAAGGGAATGCAGCATGACCATTCTTCCTGGAGTATGATTTATCGCTTCCTGTTTCTGTCTCTTCAGCTAGTGCACGTGTCCTACAGCAAAAATCTCTCTCAAAAAAAAAAAAAATACAGTGCAGAAAATGTTCTGCATTAGACATTATTTATTGAAAGAATGACACAAATGTTCCCTGATATTCCACAACAAATATTAAACTCTAGCACCATGCTCTTTATAGAATACGGCTACATTTTTTCAAAATGCTTTCATTCCTATGTTGCCTTCCAAGGGCCCCAATGAAAATGTCTATTCAAGGACCAAGTAAAGAAATAAACTGTGCAATATCTTCTTGAAATTAAAGCATCATAATGCTTCGTATAACATTTTATGAAATATTTTGTCAAGTTTTCTATTTCTAAAAGCAAGCTTAGCTATTTAGCCTGACATAGTAGAGACAAGTACACAGAGACTTGCTAATGCAACCATTGTATTAAATTGGGTATAAATTTTACTTGTAGCTTTGGGTTGTGCATTCCTTATAGATAATAACTCACTTATGGACTCATGAGACAACTGTTGTATGTTATGCATAAAGCCAACTAGAATTATTCATTAGCACTAGGGAAAACACCTAAGTTTCAATAAGCTAGCACATATTATTATGGGACTACTTAAAGACAACAGGGACAGTTAAATTACTTTCAAATCTCTGGTGACTTTTTCCTGGGCATTGGAAAACCTCAGGAAGATTTATGTTTGTAAATATCCACATACAAGTTAATAAAGCAGTACACAAAGTCCCTGTAAGTGCAGATTAAAATAGGCTTGAGATCTGTCCCCATCTTCCAGTTTTTCACTGCTCCCCCCAATCTATCTTAAACTTTTGCCACTTCATTACATTTTTGTTTGTTACTTCCTTCCTCAGTTATGTTCTTGACTAATCCATTTATATATTACATGAGACTTTTTATTTCATTCACATTGTTTTCTCAAAGCTTTCCCACTCAAAATATTGCATAGATACCAAAAGATTTCAGTGCATAATTTCAGATACTCATGTTAGCTTCTGGGACCAGCAGATGGTATAGCGAACTCCCATGGAGTCAACTGCTATTCGAGTTACAGACTTGGTGGTTTAAAACTCATGCCGGGCACATGTGAGTGCATGTCCAAAATCCCAAGAGGAGGATGAAGGAGAAGGTGTTGTGACATGACCATCCCCCTGGGGGGTGTCAGAGCTGCCCTTGGCGAACACTTCCTGAATTGGGGGGCAAGGATTAAAGAAAGACAAGAAGACAGGATAGAAAGGGGGGGAATGCCAGTCAATATTAGTCAGCACCGAATGTACTTTATTGCTAGTATTTATACACACTCCAGAGTCTTCTGTGATGTAATGTTTTAAGTCCTTACTGAATTTATCAGGTTGTTATAACATTATTTTGGAACATTCAGTTCAAAACAATCCCAAGACATTCTGCTCATAATAATCCAGCCACTCAAGGCCATGTCCAGATAAAGACCCTGGTCTTATTCTGGTGCTGGTGATCATGTCCTGCACATTCCTCACATCTCCTCTTTGGCTCCCCACAGGGAGGTGATTTTTTGCTTTCTATCTCTCTCTGTGTTTCTCTGGTTAGCACATGTGCCCTATAACAAAAATATTTCTCAAAATAAAAAAAAAAAGGAGAAGCTAACTCTAATCAAGAACATGACTGTATTACGTGGGACTTGGTGGACTTCCTCTCAAATACGAAAAACTTAAGTCAAGCAGTAATTATTATTATTACAGTTATTGTTACTGTTAATATTGGGTTGTTGGAAAAGTCATGATGTATTTTTCTGTTTTTGTAAGTACAAAAATGCATCATGCTTTTTCTGATGACCAAATATATGTTTGCCAAATATTTTTAAGTTTTTAAAAATCTCTGCTATTAAAAACTATGCACTAGGAGACCAGCAGTTGGTGTGATGGCAATGTTGCTGGACTACCAGGTAGTCAACCACGATGTGAGTCCTGGACCTGGTGGCTTAAACTCACACTGGGTAAGTGTGCGTGCATGCCCAAGGTCCTGAGAGGAGAATAGAGGAGAAGGGATTGCACTGTGGCCATCCCCTCTGGGGAGGGATTTCTCACTTTCTGTCTCTCTGTCTCTCCCACATGCTCTATAGCAAAAACCTCTGGAAAACAAACAAACAAACAAACAAACAATGAACTAGTTTATAGGATTATTAGTTAATCATAAGTGTAAGATATTTAAGATAAATAATGACTATAAATGTGATATAAAGATATTTGAGTAAAAGGGCATTTAAAAATATTTACAGCTAAATGCTGAAATTATTTTAAACATCATATTATCAGTCCTTTTTACCTCATATAAATTATGTAGAGCAGATGATGAGAAATTTTTAAGTAACATTTAAATATAAAGCTTAATATAAATATAAAGCTTTAACAATCAAGTTTAGAAGTAACAAAGAAGCTTACAACTTTTTTTTGTTTAAAGAGGTTTATGTTTTAATTTCATTAACCATTTGAGGTTGATAAGAAAGTTCACAGGGAAATATAAAATTTTTAAATCTTCTAAATGATGAGCTTTTTTTTTTTGTAATTTCAAGCATTATTGAAATTTTAAATGAAAACAAACTTGATCATTTCACAGGTTCTTAAAAAAAAGTGAGAAACAAATTCTGTCTTAGCTTATGGAACAACTATGGTGAAGTGAGAACTCTGCTGGGATCAATTCACTCTTACTTAACATTTTTAAGAAGAACCACGAAGCCATGATTTTCCAGCTGTCTTGACACTTCCCAGTGTGCTGCCTTGGCACTGAAATGGGTATTTAACACTATCAAGCCTTTCGTGATTCCTAAATATGCCATAAAGAACTTCACTTTACTTTGCTTTTGCCTCCTGATTGCTCTCTTATTCTGTAGTAGGAAGGAAATAAAATATTTGTTTCTCAGGTAACTTAAATAGCTACAGATATTATCACATAAATGAAAAAATTAAATAACAGAAATTCTTCTAAATGGGAGTTGACTTGCACTGCCATAGCATTGAATTTTTATTATGTTTTTAAATTTTGCACCCTAGCTGACACATACTAATAGTTCTTGTAAGACAAATAAGTAAAATCCACCACCACCAACAACAAAATAAAACTTTTGTATAATAGTAATATTACTTTTTTTTTCAGTTTTAGAAAAAATAAAAAACAAGCCGAAATGCAAATTTTTCATGACTCAATACTTGTTAACATGTATATTACCTTTGCTTCAAGGGACTCATTTAATGTAAGTGTTACAAAATGTTACAGATAATGGTGAAGTCTCTTACTCAATATAAATTTTCTCAATTTAGTAATTTTTCAAATCAGTTATAAGAGAGAAAACTACATTTTCTTTACCCTTCTCACAACCTAACCACTATCTTTAAGTTTAATATTTCCCTGTCTATTCTCTATAAATTACTCAGTAGTATGTTGTAATAGAAACATGCCATTTAAGCTTAATCAATCTTCTACTGACAGATATTCAAGGTATTTCCAGTGTTTGTCCATGACTTACTAGATTGTATTGTCCCTTGGAGCACCCATGCAAGAGCATATATGAGGGATTTACTGAGAAAGAAATCATTGGTCAGAGTTCATATGAATTTTTAATTTCATTATATATCGAAAATGTTCTCCATATTCTTATAAAATTTTAATTTCTCTATAAAATCACTAATGAGATTCTCACAATTTTAATTTGGTTAGTATGGTGACAAAGAGAATTATAGCGCTCTAATTTTCAACTTGCTGGTAACTAGGCCCTCTTATTTTCCCATATTTACAGACTTTATGTGTCCCCTTTTTTGAATTCCTCACTTATTAGGTCATTGGGAAAGTCATGATGTATTTGTTTATGTTTTTCTATGCAAAAATGAATAATGACTTTCCCAGCAACACAATACTTTATGTTTTTCTTATGGATGAGTAGTATTGTATTATATTTTATGAATGCTTAAACTAAAATTATTTTTCCTAGTCAGGGCCTTGTTTTTAAATTTCATTTAAAGTGTGTGTGTGTGTGTGTGTGTGTGTGTGTGTGTATTTGGGAATGAAAGTTTTAAAGTGAGGGTTTGTCAAATTTACTTATTTTCCTTTACGATATTTTTATGCCTTTGGAGAAATTCTTCCTTACCCAGCACTCATAAAGATATTCTATTGTCTAACAGCCTTCGGGTCTTTGTCTTTCAAATGTATAATAGTTCCTTCTTCCCTTTGCAGTTTGTTTAGTAAGTCGTCCACCATGGTTGAACCTCAGCTTAAATAAAAGTGTAAATTTCTTCCACATACATTATAAAGCTAGACCATCAATACTCAGAGGTAATTTGTATTTGCCAATAACTTTCTCTTCTTTTGTGGAAAAGCAACTTGGAAAACAAGTGATTTTTACTTTTAAAGAGAAATTCTAATTATTATCATGGACAGTAGAGGCATTAGAAATTAGGAAAATTATGTGACATTTTAAAAAAGTGTTAATCCTCTTTGTTTATTTATTAGAGATTTTTGCCTTAGGGTGTGTGTACTTGCTGGAGAGAGACAGAGACAGAGACACTGAGAGGGACAGTGAGAAATCACCCTCTAGGAGAGAGGGCCACGTTGCAGTCCCTTCTCCATTCTCCTCCTGGGATCTTGGGCATGCCTGTACATGTGCCCAGCATGAGTTTCAAGTCACTGGGTCTGGAATTTTAAACACAGCCATGTGAAAGTCCAGCGACATACCTGCTCCGCCATCTGCTGGCCCCTGGTTAATGTTATTTTTAAATTAACTTTTTTCTTCAGGTGAATTTGAACAGCAAGCCTTTGTTGTTGTAGGATGCAAGCGTGCTTACCAGAGAGAAGAGGGCAGGGAGTGAGAAAGCACCCTTGGGAAGATAGCCATGTTACAATCCCTTCTCCATTTTATTCTCAGGACTTAGGGTACAGGTACATATACTCGGTATATTTTTCATGCTGTCAGGTCTGGGACTCAAACTATGCAGTAGGCTATGCAGGATCTAGCTACCTTGACCACCCACCGCTGGCTGGCCCAATAGGAAGCCTTTGAAGGCAAAGACAAACTACCAAGTAATTCAAAGACAAGGATATTGAAAAAGTTAACCCAGAAACAGGATATCACAGAGCAGTATAAGTCTTATTTATATTATATTATGATCATTAGAAATTATCCCACAGTAAATTCTCAACAATCATTTGTTCAGTGTCTATGCTGGAAAAGACGTTGTGTAGTTGCAGTATTACTAGTAACTTTTTAAATATAATGACTATCTCTTATTTTTAAAAAGGACAAAAAAGGCATAAGTTTTTATTTAATTACCTGTGTAATAAATATTTTCTCTTTCTTCCATGTGAATCCATAGCATATTTTATATACATAGTTTATATACATAGATGATTATACATTTTTTTTAAATAGAGCTTTTTTATTAAAAGGACAATAGTAAATAATTTAGCCCTTGCTAAGGGTACTCAGTAAGTAGAGATATTTTAGCTCTCAGGTAATTGTCACACATGTCTCTTTTATTCTCTCTCTTCTTCTGCTTAGTTCTCTTTCTGTCACCTTAGCATGCTTATAATCTCCTGAGTGTTCTCTGCACGTGTTTTCCCTGTATGTGTCTGTGCCATGGTGCCTGGTGTTCTCTCTTGTATTCCGTTCTTCACCAGGACTTCGCTGTGGCCATTTCTTCCTCTCCCTCTGCTTATAATTGTCATGACTTCTGCTTCGGCTTCTCCTACCCCTCTTGCCCCTGGTATGGTTCCTGCTGCTCCCTTCATTTCTATCAGATCCTCTCTTCCCCAGCTCTGTTGATGGCTTCTAGACTTTTTGTTGGAATCAGAGTGGCTCCATGTGCTATTCTCCCAGAATGCTCTTGTTTTCTTTTCTTGGACTTGTCCTCTTCGGAATTGGCGGTTGTGCTTCCCCGAACCCTTGTGTTTCTTCCCTGTCTTCTTTTCTGCTTTCTTTTCTTCGTTGTCACTCTCACTGCTGCTCTCTGAAGTCTCACTAGAGGAAGAAAATGAGGAGGAGGAGGAAGAGTATTTGGTTTTTATGTATTTTGTGCTTACTTCTGCTCTT
>NW_006159452.1:2636198-2654018 GCF_000334495.1 Tupaia belangeri chinensis | reverse complement strand
GAAACTTTTTCTTTTTTCTATTTTTCTTCTTATTCTTCTCGAATCAAACCAATTTCCTGAGAAGTTTCTGTTTTTGTTTGGTTGTTAGTGACTTCAAAAATTCAACTTCTGGATCTTCTTCACCCTCACTTGCAATATATTCCTGTGATGGATCATTTGTGGTCAAGTTTCACCCCAGTACATTTCATTTCAGTGTAAAACCACTGTTTCTCATCTCTGCCATTAGCTCCGAGGGGTGCATTGACGGTCCTGAGCCATCAGTGGGAACTGAACTTGCATTGATTCCAGAAAAGCCAAACAAAGGACATTCTCAATCTGTGTTGACATGACCCCACTTGTGACATTTAATGAACCTTACATTTTGAACCTGAATACCAAAGAACTGATCTCTGATGTTCATGTCATCTTTGGCATATTTTTCTCGTGGGGCTCCTTTCTGCCATTCAAATTTGTATTCAGTCTCTCCTTCTGTTTCTACTTTCTCTTTGTTCTCTTTTTTAGCTCCTGCCAGGGCCTCATACATGAAATTAAGATAATTCTTTACACGTGCATCTCCCATAAGCAATCTGTTATCATACAATTCTTGTTCTTAAAGATATTGTTGCATTAATTCTTCTTATTTCTTCTTGTATTTTCTGTTCCACCATCTATACTTTTTTTTTTTTTTGAAAGGTTTTTGAAAGGTTTTTGATATAGGGCACATGCGCTCACCAGAAAGACAGAGAGAGACAGAGACAGAAAGTGAGAAATCACTTCCCAGAGAGAGATAGCCACGCCGCAATTCCTTCTCCATTCTCCTCTCGGGATCTTGGGCACACACACTCACATGCACCCAGTGTGAGTTTAAGCCTCCGGGTCCGGGACTCGAACCACGGTCGACTACGTGGGAGTCCAGCAACATAGCCATTAAGCTAACTACAGGTCCCAACCTTTTAAACTTTTTTGATATTGGATTTGGAAGCTGGATGAAAGTCATTTTTGCACATGAAGTTGGTGAAAGACTTCCCCATCTTGCAGCTGGAGCTGGGGAAGGCAGTTCAATATTTGTTTTTTAAAATAAATTATTAAAATTTCTCCGATTTTTTTTCTATGATATATTCTCAGGATTTCTTTTAAGGGAATTATTTCTCTAACGACATTCTTTTGGTAAGATTGCTAGTCACTGCAATATTATAGCACAAAATCAGAGCTAAGGATTATTTAATTTGTAATTGAATAATAAGTTATTGTATAAATGTCCCCCATGTATATTATTAAGTTCTTAAAAATATGATTTCTGAACTTAAGATACCTAGAATATCTGTAAAAATGTGTTTGACAATGTATTTCCAGAAAAAACTAGCACAGTGACATAAATTGACACTTAAGAGAAAATAAAATGCTAAATTGATATTATAGAGACTAATAAATATGTAGCGACTTCTGCACAGTCCTATACATCTCATGCATAATTTTTCCCCTACAAAACAGTGAACAATCAATCAGTTCACACATCAGGACAATAAAAATTTGTCTTAATATAGGAAAGACTTCTTAAAAAAACAAAAAAACAAAACGGGAACCAGCAGTTAGCACAATGGCTATGTCACTGGACTCCCATGTAGTCGACCGCACTTCGCGTCCTGGACTGGTGGCTTAAAACTCACACTGGGCGCGTGTGCATGCGTGACCAAGATCCCGAGAGGAGAATGGAGGAGAAGGGATTGCGGCGTGACCATCCCCTCTGGGGGGGTGATTTCTCGCTTTCTGTCTCTCTGTCTCTCTCTGTCTGTCTGGCGAACGCATGAGCCCTATAGCGAAACCTCTCCAAAAAAAAAAAAAAAGAAAGAAAGCTAGTCAGATAAGCAAAGGAAAACATGTTGCAACAGGAAAATCTTGAAAGTAGTAATTTAATGGCTAAAACACATAAGATAATATATAAAACAGAGTAGCAATGTAAATTAATGGCAAGTACATTCTGGGAAGAAACTTTCCATATGACCATGCCTCAAATCTAGGATTATTTGAATTCAACAAAAAAGAGTTTGTCTTTGACTCAGGTGGTGAATTTACGGTGACATTATTATTATTATCATCATCATTATTATTATTATTAGAGGTTTTGCCTTAGGGTATATGGACTTACTAGAGAGAGACACAGTGAGAAGGACTTGTTTTTTTTATAGTTCTTTTATTTTCTATTTCATATACTTCTGCTCTAATCTTTATTATGTTTTTCCTTTTAGTATTTTTGTTTTTGTGGTTGTTATTTCTCTAGTTCCTTGAGGTAAATCATTTGGTCATTTATTTGCCAGTTCTCTATCTTTTCCTTATGAGCAATAATTGCTATAAATTTCTCACTAATGACTGTTTTCACTATGTTCCAAAGATTATGGAGAGTCCTGTATTTGCTTTCATTGGTTTCGATAAATCTTTTCCTTCAGTAGTTTTGAAGTTTTTCAGAAATTTATCATTTAGTTTTCATGTTTTTGTGAATTTTCAAAGGCTCTCTATGTTGTTGATTTCAAGTTTAATTTCACTGCACTTGGAAAAAATTCTGGATATAGTTTCTATACTTTTAAATTTGTGAAGGTTTATTTTATGCCCTGTTAAATCATGGAAGATCTTCAAAAATCTTCTATGTGTGGTTGAAAAAAATGTATATTTTGTGGCTGTTGGATAAAATGTTCTATAAATGTCTATTAGTTTTATTTGTTTATGGCATCAATTAGCTCCTGTGTATCTTTATTATTATTTTTCAAGACGACCTGTCCAGGGTTGATAGTTGGTTGAAATCCCCAACAATTAGTATGCGGCAGCCTATCTGCCCCTTTAGAGCTATCAGTCTTTTTTTCTTTATGTATTTGGATGCCCTGGTGTTGGGTATGTAAATATTTATAATTGTTACGTGTTGGTGAATTAATATTTTTAGGAGCATGTGGTATACTTCTTTGTCTCTTTTTAGAGTTTTTGTCCTGAAGTCTATTTTGTGTTATCTAAGTATCATGACTTCAGTGATTTTTTTTGGTTTCAGTTTCCAGCCCTTCACTTTCAGTCTATGAATCTATGTCTTTTACTTTTTCATTTATTTATTTAGTTACAGGGTGATTATATTTGCCAGAGAGACAGAAAGACAAGGAAAGTTAGAAATTATGCTCAGGGGAGATGACCATGCTGCAATCCCTTCTCCTCCATTCTCTTCTCGGGATTTTGGATATGCATGCCTATGTACTTGGTGTTTCAAAATTTTTTTTTCAGGCTACCAGTTCTGGGACTCAAACTGCAGAGGTGGCCATTTAGGATCCAGTGCCTTTACCATCACACCCCTGCTGTCCCCAATCTGTGTCTTTTACATGGAGGATTTGATCCATTATCATGCAGGGTTATTATAGATATTTGCAAACCTATCCTTGACATTTGTCCTCCTTTTCCTGATTTAGTATCCCCTTAATTGTTTACTAAAGAACTGCTGTTGGCAAATTCTTTTAGTTTTTGCTTGTCTGGAAGGATTTCATTTGTCCTTTCCATTTGAAGGATATTTTTGTTGGGTATAGTCTTTGTAGTTGAAGTATATTTTCTTTCAGTGATTTAAATATGTCTTCCCATTTCTTCTTTGCCTGAATTATTTCCATTGAGAGGGATCCAAGGTCAGTCCTATGGAGTAAACTTTGTGAAAAACTTGATGTTTCTTTCTTGCCACTTTTAGACTACTTTCTGTCTAATTTTTACCATCTTGGCTGTGCTGTGCCTTGGAGAGGATCTTATGCTGAATTTATTTGGTTCTTTATATTTCTTGGATCTTGATATCTGAATGTCTCTCTAGATTTGGAAAGTTTTCAGAGAGTTTTATGTAAGAGAGTATTTCTTTTCTTTTCTTTTTCTTTTTCTTTTTTTTTTTTTTATGCCTTTTACCATAATGTGTGTGCACTTGCTGGGGAGAGAGAGAAAGAGAGATGGTGAGAGGGAAAGTGAGCAGGGATGTCCAGACCACACTCCCTTCTTCATTCTCCTCCTGGGATTTTGGGCACACATACATGTCCTGTGTGATTTTTAAGTCATCGGGTCCAGGACTCGAAGTGCAGTTGGCTCTGTGGAAATCAAGCACCTTAACTACCACACCACCTGCTGACCCCATGAAAGAGAGTTTCTATGCCTTTACCCATCTCTTTGCCTTTTGGAAAGCCAATTATGCAGACATTCAAACACTTAATGGTGTCCAGAACTTCCTGTATGTTATTCTAATTTTCTCTATCTCCCACCCCCAGGTTCTGTCTTCAGAATCAGAGATCTGTTCTTCACGGTCTAATGTGCTGTTTAAACTATTGAGGGAGATTCTGTTTAACTCTTTTTTCAGGGTGTCTATTTCTTTATAAAATGACTAATCAAAATTATTTTTCTGACATTTTATTGAATTTTATTCCTTGTTTCTTATATTTCTTGTGTCTGCATTTATTTTTAGGCATCTGATGTAGTACTCACTTCTTCCTAATTTCTGGAATAGTTTCTATAGTGCTACATGGGGGAGAACTGCCTTAGGTCCCAGGTTTATCTGTGGCAAAGTGGTTCAGGAAGGGCTTATGATCAGTCACATCTTCAAATTAGAGTAGGATTTGATAGCCTTTATGGAGAGCCAGAAGAGCTACTTTATGTATTGATAGCATCTTTAGAGCAGGTAACCATTTTTCTGGACTTGGTTCTGATAGCAAGAAGAGTGTAGGCCTGTCCTGCCTTCCAGACAAAGGGTAGGGCCTAAAGGTCTCAGTCTTTTTTGGTATAGGGGCATGTTTTCTTTGGTATCTTTACTTCCTCTTGGCTGTGGAGACCTGGCTGAAAATCAAACGCTACTTACTAGTTGGCTTGTAGGAAGGTGTAGGTCTGTTGCCAGCTTGCAATGGAGGTGAGATGGGAGGTCCAATGTTTCTGTTTATGTATTTTTTTCTCCTGAACCTTTCTGCTCTGTGCTTCCCTGTGGTTTGTGTTATCTCTGCCAATTTCCTTGTTCTTTGGGTGAGAGTGCTAGACTCCATGGTAGAAGCCTGGAGCTCACTGATTCAGAGAATTGTTTCTCTTGTTATTTTTTTTCCTCCAGAAAGGAGGTAGGGAGGGCCCCTCCTCCAGAGCCCAACAGGCTTTAGGAAGTTGGCTCCCCTCTACTTTTGCAAGTAGAAACCATGCAACTAGAAGTTCCTTACAATTCCCTCCTGCCTCCTGTCATTTCTGCCTGATTCTGTTCTCTGTGGAGGCTGCTTGCAGGCAATGGCCTTGACTGAAGTTACCTGTGGGCCACAGAGGAAGAGGTAGTCAGCCCTCTCCTCAGTCAGTGACCATATTCTCCTCATTTACCCCAACCTCTGTGGTCCCAGTACATTTGAGGGCTGAGTCAAGGGGCTCTAGAATTTATCTTTTAAGCATCTTAGTAGTCTTTTTTGATGGGCCATTTGTATATGTATTTCATTTTTTGAAATTGCAGTGCTTTGAATATAATCCCAATTCAGTTGAAAACTTCATATCCATTTTGGTGCTTTTATAATAATTTGATGCTTTACATTGCAGTCTCCCAGGAATATGAAATCCATGTCTATCAAATTTCTTATTCATGGTTTATGCTTGAAATACTGCAAACATTTGCTCAGTAAGCATACGATTTATTTCCACTTACCTATTTCATAAGTTCAAATGGGCACTTGTCAATTGATTGTCCTGTCCTCAATTCCTGTGCCCTCCAATAGCCATGTGCTTATCTCATGTTATATCTCTTATCTTCTTCATATTATTATACTTCCCCTTATCTTTTACTCACTTCAAACTTTCTCATATACATTTTTCTTGTTTTCTTATACAAAACATTACACAGATGAAGCCACTTTTGATTTTTACTTTTAACCAGCATTTAAATAATTTGAAAATTTTCACAAATATATTGGAATAATTCAAATGAGGTTTGATTGTATATGCACACTATTGAAAGATAATGTGTCTTTAGTGTAAAAGAGAAATAAGAATATCAAAATACATTGATAATAATATGATTTGTAAACAGTGCTTTATGAACTAAGGAAAAAGCTGAATGAAGGATGTTTAAAACTGGCATTGAGCACTCAGCAGAGCCACATATGGCAGTGATTCAGTATTGTATGCCTCTTGGTTCTGAGGCTAGATAATATTTATGCAGCTCTCCAGTGTTTACCATGCACTTATTGAGGAGTTATTGAATTAGCTAAATACAAGAGACTTCTATTTAAACTGGAATATTAATTTTCAATGCAAGTATAACAGTGATCTTGTCTCTTACTCCTAGTTGACAGGTACAATTAGAAACCAATATATAATTGAATTCAGTGAATAAGAAATAGAAACTAAGGTATCCAACTTAAAAGGTAACTTATAAGGCAGATAAGATTTTTTTTTTTTTCTCACCAGAAAGACAGAGAAACAGAAAGCAAGAAATCACCCACCTCTCCCCAGGGAGGATGGCCATGCCACAATCCCTTCTTCATTTTCCTCTCAGGATTTTGATCATGAATGTATATGCACCCAGCATGAGTTTTAAGTCACTAGGTCTGGTACTCAAACCATGGTTGACTATGTGGGAGTCCAGCAACATAGCCATTATGCCATATGCTGGTCCCTAAGGCAGATAAGATCTTAAAAGACATCTTAGAAATTAGATACCAATAGTACAAGACATTCTAGTGATATTTCTTTACAGTGGTATTTCTTTCTAGGTGTTAATGAATGGCATTGAGAATCAACATTCTCTAGCTTGCTCTTTCTTTTTTTAAAAAAAATTTTACTATAGATTACACACACTTCCTAGAGGGGAGAAGGAGTAAGAACTCGTCCCCTGCAGGGATGGTCACACACAATACCTTCTCCTATATTTTCCTCTTGGGATTTTGAGCACACGTGTATATGTACTCAGTGTTTTCAGGCTTATGGATTCAGGACTATAACCTCCGTCAACCATGTGGGATCCAACCACTTTCACCTCCATGCTACCCACTGATACAATACATTGTTTTTATATCTCATCCTTCTAGGTAGACTCACATATCTGCTCAAATAAATAGAAAACAATATCAAAGATATGAATTACAATCGAGTGAACTATTTTTTTTTAAGAACCTATTTTTTCTTGTTAAGAAACAACTACTTTTCTTTAATAGATTGAATACAGGATTAGTAGCACATCAATAATGTGTCTTTAATGAAAAGATTAAAGAGTTTTTTTAGGGAGGATCTATATTCTTTCTCTCTATTAATTTAATTTATTAACTTTATTTCTATTACTCAGTTTTATGAAAATTTTAACAATTAAAATTATTAAGCTATATTAATTATCTTTTCTGAAAACAATATAAGGACCTTAGGAAATTTAAAGTGATCAACTCTTGGTGATATCTACTATTAGTTTAGTTCTAGCCAAATTCTTATTAAACATCACAAATAATGTGTCAATACTATCATTTTACTATAAATATAATAATTATTTTTTGTGTAAGACATATTTTAATACATCCATTTGTTTTAGTCCTCCTTTATTATTTATTCCTTCTGCAGGATGATACTTTTTTCTACAATAAAATGTATATGTATAGATATGATGGTAGATGTTATATAATGTTGATAGAAAAATGGACATAATGTGCAGTTTACTTTGCTGCAAAATTTTTTTAAATCTGTGCATAGATGTTTCATAGTATGACTTTTCCATCGGCTTTCATATACTCCAATTTGTACATTTTCCTTCTTCATGATGCCATTGAAAAGCGTGCAGGCTTTTCTTATCTTGGTACCTACATATAAACTTTAAAGACAAATCTAAGAGACACTCCAGTTTTTTTTTTTTTTATGATAATGATGGTAAGATTCCTTTCTTTAAATTTACAAACTTCCTTCATGTCTTAGATCTAATTAAAAATGAGAAGCCATCTAAATGATTAAAATATGATTTCCTACAAAAACATAAACAGACACACACACACACACACACACACACACGAAACTCATTCCTGCAGCACCGTTTATAGTCCACATATTCTGAAAGTACCAGAGGCCCGTCACCATTGTTTAAACCTTGGTAAAGTTCAAAGAGAGCTCATCAATGCATAGTGAGAATTAATGTGCACCACTCATTACCCTGCTGAGACTCTGTTGAAACAGTCAATTTTGATGCTGTTTGTAAGGTTGTGCAGTTGTAATCTCTGGCTAACTGCCAGCAATAGCCATCCTAACAAAACACCCAGTGTCCTTCTGTTTTCAAATCAATCTTTCATTGTATAAAGAATTTTTTGAATTATGATGAGTCTTGTTGCCAGCCAGTATTTTAATTTCATTCCATGACCCTGAGTGAACAATGTTTTACTTCTATATATTTGTTATTATAGACTCATTTTCACACATATTGTTACATAAGTTATTTAGATTATAGTTTCAACAGATGAGGTTGAATTTACTAATTAAAATAGAATGTGTAATAGTATATCATATTTGCGTTTTGCTGTGTTTTCATTGACTGTACAAATCATAGACACTGAAGAAATAGCTGCCTTTACAACTTTTAAAAAATAATTTGAACAATATTACAACAACACAAACACTTGTGTAATAGATGTTTATATATACACACATATATGTATCTAGACAACATTAATATATGATATATATGTGTGTGTGTAGACACATATTCCTATGAATATACTCAAACATAGTGTGAACATTTTTTAAAGAATAAAAATATCTGAGTACAAAATAGATCCTTAACTAAACAAGATTTAGTATGTCTTCAAAGACAATGCCTCATGCTTAAATGGCAACGTGTACTTGGATAATTTAGTGACAAGGTGATATATCTGTATTTGTTTTCTTCACTAAAATCTATTCTCCAATTCATTATTCCTTAATATATTTTCATTCTCTGTTGAAAGATAATCAGTCCACCACATGTATTTTGATTTTTAAAAAGATTTTTAAAGCATTACCTGTAAAATGACTTGAGAAACAGCCCATTTTCTTAATCTTGACTCCTTTCCTTATCAGAAATGTGATCGTTGGCAACTTGCTTAAGTTCTCTGAAACTCACTTCTCTTACCAAAAAAATGGGCACTGATAAAATATGAACTTCATGGTAAGGATGAAATGTTATAAAAAATATGAAACACTTATTATAGTGTCAAATAGAGTATAAGACTCAGTAAGTGTTAGCTGTCATTAATATCTTTTTTCCTGATAGAAATAATGGCAAAAATCTCTGAAATGGGTGAAAACATAAACTCAGGCATCTCATTCCCATTTTGTTTTCTCCATTCCCCATAAAAATTACTGATAGAATAAATAAATATGGAAACATCTGCATTCCCACTGGAATATAGGGATGGAGACATCCAAATGAAAAGCATGTAGGAGACTAAAGTATAGAAGAGTAGAGGGTTGATACCTGGTCCCATTCAAAGTACCAATTTGTCTGAGAATTTAGTGGAAAGCCATGAAAAAATCACAAAATATATCTCACAAATAAATTTTAAGATTCTTAGGTCTCACTGTCCTTGTATTTTATTATTCCAGAATGCACTGAGCTTTGTTGTCTTTGCTCTGACCCACATTAATAACTTTTCCTTTTTTTAACGAATGATTCATTATCCTCTCTGGATTTCTACCTTCCTCCACCATTAAGAAGTCTTCTTTGCTCCCAATCTCTTCCTTAATTATTTCTTATTCTATTTGGCCTCTCTCCGTTGAAATTGGTAACTCCATAGCCCTATTGATACTATCTTTCAGACACTACTTACTTTTAAAATAGCTTGATTTCATTCCTTTTGGCTGACTGTATTGAAAAGCACATGCTGGATTTTCCACTTTTATAAACTCTAAATTCTGAATAATGTATTCCTACAGAGATTGTTTTCATTCCCACCACATACGGGTGATGGTCAGCTGAGGACTCTGCTCAGTATTTTCTACTCAAGAAGCCAAGGTTGTGAGGTCACTACTGTGCGGTGTTCTTTACCATTTGATACGTGAAATGAAGGAACATAGTTGCACACTGTCTCTTAAAATATTCTTTCCATAAGTGGAAGCAAAGCACTTTTGCTAACATTTCATTGACCAAAGTAAATCATATTTCTATGTTTAACTTCAAGGGTATAAAGAAGTACAATCTCATATACTCAGAAAAAGATAAATTATAATAGTTGACTATCTTTAATGCTGATTAAATTCTCTGTTACTATTTTTCATTCTTGATGTTTCTGGGCCCCAGGAAAACTATCCTTCTTTGAGGTTCATTTTTCTCATTTTCCCAATTTACTTCATTTTGTGCTATTACCTAATCACTTCCTAATTACAATTACTCATACATTGTTAATTTTGGCAACTGATTGGAGCCTTTCACTTAAGACAGTCAATTGCAATAATCGAGTTGAATTCCAAGTTCTTTTAAAATATTACTGTGGACAGAGGCACTTTTCAGAGAGAGGCACAGAGAAAGAGAGAATGGGAAAGTGAGAGAGACCTCCCCCACCACCTTGGGACGATAACCATGCCACAATCTCTTCCCCTCTATTCTCCTTTTGGAATTTTGGGCATAGAACAGACACATGCATGGCATGTTTTCTGAGCCATCAGGTCCAGGACTTGAACCACATATTTGGTCATGTGGGATCCAACTATCTGAACCACCACACCACTGGCTCGCTTGGATTCAGCACTCTTTTAGAAAACCCATTCATCACTCTGAACTCTAAATTCTTTGGAATTTTTTATTTCCAGGGATATCTCTGCCACGCAGTCCTATAGTTTTATCATAATCATTATCATAACCTTGAGTGCACTAACTTTGATCAATAATTTAAAAATCAGTTATTCTCCATCTTGTTTATAAATCTAGTTGACCTTGCTACAGTTGATTTTGGTCTCATCGAACCCACAAGGTATTGATTATCTCTTTTTCTCCTCCGATTTCTTCCTTTCTGTCTTACTGTGTGTGGCTTACTTTTGTAGTCATTATCTCCTAGTACCAAGCTTATTTTTCTTCACTTGTTTAATAGCACTTTTCCCCTCAAACATATGACATTGTCTGAATCTCATAGTCTTTTTTTATTCTATCTGACTTAGAGTAATAAGTTCAGATGGAAAAAAAATCAACCAATTGGAAAAAATGGAAGCACTACAAATTGATTGTCAATAATTCCCAATAAGCTGTCACTACTGCCGCCCCTACCACTGACCCTCTCCAACTAGCACACCCTCTTATATTCTGCAACAATTCTGGGTTTTTCTTCTACTACTCAAATCTCCCCATCCCTCTTTATCCTATAGCCAAAAACCTATTCCTGTGCTTCTAAGAGAAGTACAAACCACTAGATGAGAATGTCCTACCTCAACTTTCCACGTAGTGCTGCTTTATTAAACCCATTCTTTGTTCCTTTCTTTTCTTTCTTTTTTTTTTTTTTTTTTCTGAATCTGGTGGAGTAATTGACCATTCTTTTTACTTACGGCTATTCCTTTTCATCTTCTATTACATTCCAGCTTGTCTATTAAGGAATTCCTGTATACTGTGTCTCTTTTGTTCCCCTCCTTTAGACATCTAGCCTTTCCTCTCCTGATTTATTTCCATTTATTTTTCTAAGATGATCAGATTTTTCTTTCACCTGCTACCATTATTTCACCTTTTTGGAGGTGAATTTTTACCAATTGTCTTCAGTAGCTGTTACCATTAGAACAAACATCAACCATGAATTTTTTTTTTTCAAGATTTTTGCTGTAGGGCTTGTGTGCTCCTGGAGACAGAAAGTAGGAGACAGTGGGAGGAAAGTGAGGAATCCCCCCCAGGCTGGGGCGGGGAGGGGATATGACCACACTGTAATCCCGTCTTCTCCATTGTCCTCCTGGGATTTAGGGTATGCATGTACACTACACGTCTGGCATGATTTTCAAGCCTTCAGGTCCAGGATTCACATCGTGGGGAGTGGAGGGGGCCTAGCTTTTTAACGACCTTAACATCTGCTGGTTCACCCAGGATAATTTTTAAGTTGATATATCATCAGAAACGATTCTTTTCAGTGCAATGGATATTTATCAAGTTTTATCTCACTTGATCTGCATAAAGCTATTTGTTCAACTGCTACTCTTTCTCCCATTCTTTCCCCTGTCCCCAGCACCTCCCATCTCTCTCCCTGCGGCTCTCATGTTGATGCATTCTTTTCCATTGGCTTCCAAAACGTTCTTATTTTCCAGTTGCCTCTATTAGGTCACTATTTCTCATTATTATTTTCTAGTTTTACCTCTTCTAACTTTTAAGTGCTAATAGTGTGCATAAAGTAGTAAACTTAGTATGATATGCTACTTTATTTCTTGTCAAAATGGTATAGTAACATTAAACTTCAATAGAATCCATGCAAAATAAGCAAAGTAAGCATGACTAGCGCTGTAAGCTTCAGGGCTCCTGATCTAAAAGTAATGCATTTTGGTCTAGAATTAACTAGGGTTTAAAAAGCAATCCATGTAAAATCCAAGTCTGAAGGCAGACTGTACTGTTTAAAACGAGGGTGCTAAGTGTAGTTTTCTTATTTGTGAAAGCAGTGTGAAGATACTGGAGCTTTTGGCTTTGGCTTATTTGAAAGTTGTAAACTTATGAAAATAGAAAAGCACGAATTAACCACAACTAGAAGTTTAATCAAGAAACCTGTTATTCAAGACACATGTTTATTTGTTTGTTTGTTTATTTTTGGAAAGGTTTTTGCTATCGGGCATGTGTGCTCACCAGAAAGACAGAGAGACAAAAAGTGAGAAATCACTCCCCAGGGGGGATGGCCACGCCACAATCCCTTCTCCTCTAGTCTCCTCTCAGGATCTTGGGCACGCACGCACATGCGTCCGGTGTGAGTTCAAGTCACCAGGTCTGAGATTCAAATGGTAGTTGACTACATGGGAGTCCAGTGACATAGCCATCATGCCAGCTGCTGGTCCCAACACCTGTTTTCTCATTAGATGGGAAATGCCACCAATATCATCATGGACTATGAACTGCAAATCACCCTTATAAGACATAGTTATGAACTGGAAGGCTTGGGAGGGGAACTGGGTAGAATGAATAATAGAACCACTAAAAAAAACAGGTACAGATATATAAAAGATATATGGTGAATGAAAGAAAAATAACAGTAGCAGAAAAACGAGTTCATATTGAAAAAAAACACTTAAAATTATTTTTTCATTTAAAATGCAGTCTTTAAGATGTATAATCTTAACATAAATTCAGTCCTTAAAAAATACATTTTGTGGGATGAGCAGATGGCATACCAGTTACATCACTGGACTCTGACATGGCCAACTGTGCTTTGAGCCCTAGACCTGGTGACTTGAAACTCGCAATGGGGAAGTGTGTGTGTGTGTGTGTGTGTGTGTGTGTGTGTGTGCCCAAGATCCTGAGAAGTGAATAGAAGGAGAGGGAGGGTCATCCCCCCGGTGAGTGATTTCTCACTTTCCCTCTCACTGTTTCTGTGTCTATTTATTTCTGGTAAACACACATGCTCTATGGCAAAAGCCTCTAAAATATACATTTTGTAGGACTGAGAAAGATTTTGAAGGAAAGATTAAAAACAAAATATATGTCAAAATCTGTAAAGTATTTATAAACAAAAAAATAGTGTACTCACTGAAAGTAAATACTTGCTATTTCAGTAAGGCCCTAGAATCAAAAAGGCTTTTTGAAATGACTGTACTTGGTTCCTCATTAAGTTGAAGCAATATGGTGTCCATTGGCCTACTATGGCTACCTAGCATCACTGCCAGCTATACAGAACCAAAACTTGATGTAAGCATTTTAGTTAGGAGCTAGAAGTCAAGATAATTCTTATAAACGAGCTTTAACTCTTGAGCTCTTGGCACTGCCTACATGTTTGTTCTGCCTTTTGGAAGTCTGCCCACTGGTAGCTTAAATATACCCTTTTCTGGGTAACCAAATATGGAAAAAAAATTGAGGCTGCTGCTAGTTGGACAGTTGGGTCATGAATGAGTTCAGAATATATGTTTATTAACTGTTATATTAGTCTTTATCACTCATAGCTTAAGTCTCAATTAGTCCATGGAATTTCTCCTGTCTACTTCACTGATCTCTTCTTCATATAATTTATTGTGTTCTTATAGTTCTTCTTGGTATTTCTTGCTTCAGAGAATCTTATATAAGCTCTGGGAGGGATCATTTTAAACGTCTTTACATCCCTACTTTGCCTAGTCTGCCAGTAAATACTGATGGATAGATCTGTCATATTATTTCACAGTTGAGAAAATATAAACTTACTTTACTGTGAGATGTATTTATATAAACTTCTCAAATCTGTGAAGGAATTATAATTACCCTCTGAAATCATGGATATTTGATATTTTTTAACAGCCTTTGATCCAAACTTGTCTAACATTTAAACAAAAATATAATCTGATTGATTATTGTTCTTTTTTAGTCCTGGAAAAACTACATGAACATATGACAAAGATAAAAATAAGTAGCCTTCAGGGACCAGCAGTTGACATAATGTCTATGTTGCTGGACTTCCAAGTAATAGACCACGGTTCCAGTCCCGGACCCGGTGGCTTAAACTTATGCTGGGCGTGTGTGCGTGCATGCCCAAGATCCCGAGAGGAGAATGGAGGAGAAGGGATTGTGGCATGGCCATCCCTCCTGGCGGGGGGGGGGGGGGGGGGATTTCTCACTTTCTGTCTCTCTGTCTTTCTGGTGAGTGCACGCACCCTATAGCAAAAACCTCTCAAAAAAAAAAAAAAAAAAGAATAAGTAGCCTTCAAATATAGTAACATACATTTCCCAAAATTTGATATCAGATAGCCTATACTAATTGTTTGGATTAAAATATTTTTATGAAAGGTGAGCTTATTTTCTTCATTATTTTCAAAATATGACATATATTGGCTCCATTTTGGAAACTAAAAGCAAAGCAAAACAATAGCATTTACTCATTTCATGTTTTAGTAGTTTGTTTATTTTCAGAAAAGGTTGTATCTGTACTGAAATTTACATACAAGCTTAATCCATATAAAACTTTGTGTGTATCTTCATACTGTTACATATAGTTACCATAAAATTCAATAGACTGTTTTTATTGATTATAACTGTGGTTTATTTTATTATAAAAGTTTTCTAGGTAGAATACATACATGTACATGGTATATATTGCATTTTTTAATTGAAACAAGATATATTTTAATGTGAAAATAATAAAATATAGAAATATTATTAAAGTTAGCCATATCTACTAACCAAAGAAAATACTATTAATATTTTGCTTTATTCCTTTTCATTATTGATTCTATACTTCTTATCATTATATATTAGAACTTTACAAAAATGTACAAGTAGAAAAGTAAAATGAAGTTCAATATGCCAGTAACCAAAATTCAAGGATTGTAAACTCATGATCAATCTCATTTCATGACTGATCCTACCAACTCCATCCCCATTTATAATATTTTGAAGCAAATTTCAGATATTATGTAATGTCATGTGTACATATTTTAGTATTCTTCACTTAAAAAGAAGTACTAAAAAAAACCTCCACAATGTAATTTTCACACTAATAAACTTTAAATCCTAATGATATCAAATATCTAACCAATAGTAGTTATGTCTCTGTTTCTGATTGTTTTGTGGTACTTACTTATTTATTTATTCATTATATTGGGTTGTTAGGAAAGTCATGACGAACTTGTGCACAGAAAAATATGTCATGAATTTCTCAATGACCTAATAATCTGTTTTTTTAAAATGAGATCTGAAAATTAAAAATTTGCAACTGGTTATATAATTCAAGACCATTTAATAAATAGGCTATCCTCCTTTGTGTATTTTTTGTTTAGATGAATTAATGTTGATACTGAAGGTTTCCAAATTCATTTGATATTATGAGTGTCTACTCCATTTCACTGGAAACATTATAAAGTACTGCTTCACAGTGCATAGTAATCTTATTATACTCTGATTTATTTAACCATTCCCTCTTGGGGCACAGGCTATTTACAGTCCAAGATTATAGATTTTTCTTGGAGGAACACCTTTGTGTCTCAACCTGCTACTGAACGTAAAATTATTTCTTATGAATTCCAAGTGCGACATTCCAGTGTTAAATGACTATATTTCAAGCTCTTGGAGGCTGGAACAGTAAGTGGCCCACTTCATTTAATAAAAAATGTCTTCACTTACAATGTATGCCTCAAATCCTACATCTGCTAATAGACATTTAATTATATTTTCTAGGATATTTAAAATAAAAATGTTATTTCTGATTTTATAGGAGAAGAAAGAAAGGAAGGAGGGAGAAAAGAAATAAGGAAGAGAGGGGAATAGTGAAAGATACAAGGAAATGGAGAGGAAATTGGATTAAATTTTAGGAGGAAAAATGTAATCCTTTTAAACATTTTATTATTATTTGCATCAGTGTTCTAATATGAAAAACTATCACATCTATAGCAATTAGAATTAGAAAGATAAAACTTTGCTTTCTGTTTTGCAGGGTTTTTTAATTTAACCTTTATATTCAAATTTACCTGTGGGTTACTAAAGCATTATTAGATATATGGTAATATCTTAGTAAAGTCAATAAATAAATATGAAAATGGCTTTAATTTTTATTAACAAGGAAAGAGAAGTGGCTTTAGCTCAGTTATTTCACCCAAATTATTAGAAAAATTAAATATATTGTAAGGAAATGGCTGTTCCTCAGTGATATTAACAGAAAGTCCTGGAGTTGTTCTTACTGATCATGAGGAGGTTTTTCTAAGGGCAAGTGCAAAAGACATGGGTCAGATAGAAGAAGGTTTGAGTCACAGATTCAGAAATACTATGGATAGTGTGGTTAATCTTTGTTTCTGTTATTAAATGTACAATGTTCCATTAAAGGAGTGATGCTTTTCTTAAATATTTAACTATGGCATTTTATTAAATTCTAAGCCATAATAGTTTTCTTCCAGTTGAATTTGAACAAAATCATTTAGAGATATCACATTTCTAGGGTAGAGATAAGAGAATAAATTTAAACAGTATAATTTTATTTTAGTAGTAAAAAATACTAAGAGTGAAATAAGAGGCATAATGACACAGATTTTCTCTTCTAAAATCTGAAATATCGTGTCTACTGTTGTACTTTCCTTCTGTGTGATGTCTCTATCCTTCCATGGATCTTTTTTGGAAAGAATCAACAAGATGGGATGAGATAGGGAAAGTTAAAAATATGTTTGTTTCCACCTCAGAATATTCATAATTCCTCATTCCTCTAGCTCAACTGAAGTTGGGATTCAAGTGTCACAACCTTGAAGAAGGTTGCTCTGATCCACTTACTGAAAAGAACACCTTCTTACCTTCCCTAGTCATTCATGTATCCTATTACTTTGCTTAATTGTTTTTTATAGCACTCTTTGCTACCTGAGGTTACTTTTTGTGTGATTGTTTCATGCTAGTGTCTGTCCCCACTTCGTCTGATTTTCCCCATAGTATGAGCATCTATTATAAGACAGCTTTTGTTACTTAGTGGTCACTTGATAATAAATACCTATTGAATAAATCAGTGAATTTTTTAGTTCTAAATTGGTTAATAAATTAGTGAATGAGTGATTTCAGGTAGATGAAAGGATTTCATAATTCCTCATACCTGAAAAATTCTATCAAAATTGAAAACATAATTATGATTACACTTTTACACAATGTAAAGGGTATAGATTCAGGGAATTTCATTAGTCATGAGAACCAGAAGAGACATGTTACAAAATAGGTTTTCTTTAGGGAATTAATGATAAATATACTTACATGTAACACTAGTAACAGCTATCTGTTTATAT
>NW_006159452.1:2597275-2635984 GCF_000334495.1 Tupaia belangeri chinensis | reverse complement strand
TAATATCTATGAAATAATAGCTCATTTTTTTCAATTCTGATACTAACTATATATATATGTGTGTGTGTATATATATGTATATACACACATATATATGTATATATATATTATACAAAGTGCTTTATTATGGCATATGTTATTTTAATAGTATATCCACTTAACATACACTAATATGTATTTTCTATTTGTTTTAAGTATAAGCATGTAATAGAGTATGAGGGGAAAAGCAAATTTATATTTGACACTTTCGAAGATAGGTTTGCTTAGTAATTTATCATATGATTATGACCTTAAAAAGAAAATATTAAAGAAAGTTAGATTCTACACAGCAAAAAGTTATCCTTGTATTGTTAGAAGATATACTGGAAAATATTTGTTACAAATATTTTCTCTACAGTTGTTTAATCTACCTAACAATTTCACTTAGTTAAGAATAATGATGCTACATATGAAAATTATCTAATGATTTTGATCATTTTATCAGGAAAAGGAAATAGAAACCTCTTAGCTTACAAGTGTTAACCACACTTCATTTCTTCTTGTTCCTATTGTATTGAAGAATGTACTACTCTAAATATTACTTTATAATGATAAAGCATAGCTCTTAAAAAATACAGAAATTAAGAGTTGATTATCAGAGCTGTAAGATGAGTAGTAATACCTATCATTTTTGCCTCTTGAATTAATTTCACTTTCTTTAATGCTATCATTCTGGCCTCAATTCCTCTCCAATGTTTGCAATAGTAACACAAATTCCAATAATGAATTTCTGTTTATATTAGCCCTTTAGAGCAAGAATTAGCCATGCCAGTAAAATTGTAGCACAATGATATTTATACATCCTTCAGTGAAGGTATTTGACATTTCCGATTATTTGTTTCCATATTAATCTTTGCTATGCTGCTTTGAGCACCTGAGAAATGAAACTGTCATAAATGCCTTTGTACCTTGTACATTGCTTCAGGCCTGGTGTGTGGCTCAATTTTGATAATCTTTTGTCAAGGAATTTTTGTTATTATGACATATATTCTAAATAAATCAACACTAATGTCCAGTTTTAATCTGATCATAATGAACATTTTTATAGCTTGACTATTTATAACCATTATCATTTACTATACCCCAGGAATATTATTTAAAATATACCTTGAGAATTCATTAACCACCAAAGAAAGTTTTACTAGAGCAGAATTATAAGTTTAAGATTCCATTAAGAAAATTCTTGTAGTTCATAGTCATCCATCTTAGTGATTTTAGTTGTTTCTCAGTCCACTGGTTATGGTCCCTTAGCATTTAAACTGAAAAATTAAAAAGGATTTAACAGAAAAATGGTCCCATGAACCTAGGAGTCAAGGAAGCCAGATCCCACATGACTGAACGATTTGAATGCTGGCCCTGATGGCTTGGAGACAAACACTACAGGAGCATGTATGTGCATGCCACTCCGTCTCCCCCTCACACTCCATGATTACATTTTCCCTCTGGCAAGTAAAAACAGACAAAAAAAATCCTTACCAGAAAACACGTAGGTGAAATAGTAGCTTAAAATGAGTAACAAGAAATTGGGGACCAGCAGATGGCACAATGATTATGTCACTGGACTCCCACATGCCAAATGTGGTTTGAGTACCAGAACTGGCAGCTCAAAACTTGTGCCAAGCTAATGTGCATGCGTACCCTAAATCCCGAGAAGGGAATGGAGAAGAGATTGTGATTTGGTCATCCCCCTGGGAGGTGATTTCTTGCTGTCTCTCTGTCTCTCTCAGTCTCTCCAGCGATTGCATGCACCCTATAGCAAAAAATCTCTCAAAAAAGTAAATTTGTAACAAGAAATTGTATGACTGCTTTGGAGTTTCAAGAAATTGCCTGAAAATTTAAGTAATTTTGAGTTTTTTCTATTTTGAAAGCTTACATAAAAATTTGTTTGAAAGAAATAATTTATTCTCTCCTTCTCAATTACTTGTTTGAAAATTGATGACATTATGTTTAAATAATATTGTAATATATATATATATATATATTACAATATATATATATATATATATATACACGTACATATATATATGTACGTATATACATGTGTATGTTAAAGAGATCTTTGTTATAGAGTGCATGTGCTTAGCCAGAGAAACAGAGACACAGAAAGTGAGAAATCATCCTCTAGAGGGGATTAGGCATGCATGCACATGTGTCCAGCATACATTTAAAGCTGCTGGGTCTGGGACTCAAATCACAGTGTGCCATGTGGTAGTCCAGCGATGTAACTATTACACCATCTGCTGGTCCCTTTAATATATATAAAGAGTTATTTAATATCATTTTATTCATCCTTATTGCTATTTTTAACTTGGCCAGAGAGAGAGAGAGGAGAAGAAAAGCGAGAAAGCAAGCAGTTACAAGACTTGAACTGGTCAGCCATGTGGAAGTAGAGCAGCTTAATCACTGTACCACTTGTCAACCCCCTTATATGTTTTAAATATAATAATTGTAGAATGTAGCATAATATCTGGTGTATTTTGGTTATTCTTTTTGGGAGAATTTTTTAACATTATAATTCTGAAAGATATTAATTATTTTAAAATGAAGAAATCAGTAAAAACCCAAATCAAGACAGAAAATGCTACAGAACCATTGGTTCAAAATGCTACAGAACCATTGGTATTCTCATAAATAATAGAGATACTAAATTGGATGTTGGAGTATTGAAATGCATGATTTCAATTTATTTTTAAATAATATAATAGTATTTCTCAAAGCTATATAACAATTACATGTAAATTAGAAATTGTAAAAAATTTTAAAAATAAAATAAAATAAAAAATCTGTGCCAAAACAAAATAAAGTTTAATTTTATGGAATTATATATGTGAAAAATAAACACTAATTTCTATGTACTTATTTTTTTCTAGGGAACTAAACTAACCTAACTAGTGCATTAAAAATAAATTCCATGGAAATATATTAGGAAGATAGGACAGTATTGTGATGCTTCAAGTAGAGAAATATTAATATTTATGTGTAATCCATTTGCAAGTGTAAAACAACATTGGAGTTGGATAGTGGATAAAACAAAGCAAAACAAAATTAGAACAATCCTCTCCTACCACCTGCCCTTCCCTCCCCAAAATAAACAAAACTCAAACTTTAGGAACAGTTTGTTGCAATGACTCTTCTGAAGACTTACCAGTTAAGTTCATGTTTCATTTGTCTTTAATGGCAAGTTTGATAGATTTTTCAAGTCGGAAATTACTAGCAGACTTACCTAAGCATTCGTAAAATAACAGCTAGTGAAGCAAAGCCAAATCAACTTCTGCTTGTGTTTAATGCTTTCCTCATTGCCTATTCAGATCCTGGAAGATTGAGAGGAATCATCATTTTTTTTTTATCTCAATTTACTTTGCACTGTGTACTATGTGGTGACAACCTGAAAAGAGCTAAAGGCATATTTCTAAAACACATAGGTTTATGTTTTTGTAAATCTAAAAATTGATATTAAGTTGTACCATATAAAAGTATAATTTATAGAAGTTTGATTTTTCTCATATTTGAGATATATCATTTAATTCCATCAAATTTTTTCTTAAACATGCCCTGTGAGTCTTCAAATAATGGTATGATATCATTTCTTTTTATTGGAATGACTAAAACTCAGTTTTCACAGAGCTATTAATTACAAAATATTTTAGCAGTTATTTAACATTATTAGTTATAGGCAAAAATGGAAATCATGCCCATGGAAAAAACTCACTATTTTTAATTTTTCTTCCTTCTCTAAAGGGATCCTAATATTAACCATGCCATTCAGCACTTCCTTTTATGCTGACAAGGATAGAAACCTGAATAGAAACAGTGGGCTACAGTTGTTTGGGTGAAAGGATGAATGAAGTACAAGAATGTTTGTCTTGGGATCAGCAGTTAGCATAATGGCTATGTCTCTATGTCTCTCTGTGTCTGTCTGGGGAGCGCACGCTCCCTATAGCGAAAACCTCTCCAAAAAAAAAAAAAAATATATGTATTTAGTGACTACTGTTTGCCAGACACTGCACTAGGCACAGGAGACAGAAAACTATAAAACAGAGAAATTCTTTACTCAAAAGAGACATACATTCTATTGGTAGGAGTCTGAGATATGACATAATTTTAGCTCATATGTTTTATAAGGAAAATAAGAAATGCATTAAGGAGTTAAAGAGTGATGGAATTGGTCAGGAAAGATATCGTTGAGTAAATGATGTCAGAACAGACATATGAAGGATGTGAGAGAATTAGCCATGCGTATGTATAAGGGACAAGCTTTCGAGGCAGAGAGAGCAGCAAGTGTGAAGACCTGAAGAAAGAATATGTGCACATATATGAAGATTAGTAAGGCCACCAGCCTTGCTGAAATGACAGTGAGTGAGGAAGACTGCCAAGGGATGGCACTGATGTGGATTAAGTAGTCAGGGACTTTATCTTGTAGTGCTTTGTAGGTCAATATGAAAAATGTGAATTCTAGATTTTATTCTATGTGTGCTAGAAGTCAGCAAAATATTCTGAGCAAGAAGTGGTAATCTGGTATCTGCTCTAGAAAGGCCTGTCTGGACATTGGTTGAGTATAAAGTCTAGTCCGGCAATAATAAAGGTAGGGGGTCTAGGTGGAGACTATGTCCGAGTCTAGACAGTGTGACTAAGTTTGTAGTGGCAGAGGTGGTGTACAGAGGTGAGCTGTGTTCCCCTGAAAGTTCACACGTAGCCGAATATTTGTTCACATTATACATGGTGGAGAGTTTAGGAAAGTGTGGTATCAATTACATGGGATGTTAAATTTATTGTAAATAGTAAGTAGCTTAAATGTCTTTGCTATTAAAATTAAAATGTTACAAGACCAGGGGTCAGATAGTGGCACAGCAGTAAAATGTAAGGCCGTAAGACAATCCCACATAGAAGGTGCCCAATTCAAGTCTGTGCTAGGCACAGGACCCAAGATCCTGAGCTGACTGGAGATGAGGGTGCATGGTGGAAGAACTCTGTCAAGAGTGTTCTCTCTCTTTCTCTCCCTCACTGTCTCTCTTACTCTTGAAAGAAATTTTTTTAAAAGTTACCAGTCTATCATATGCACTTACTACTTTAATTATTTTGCCTATTTTATTAAGTAGTTCATAACATCATGGACAAAGAAACCATGTTTAGAACTGGTTTTCTACGGTTAAATTGAAAGAACTTTCAGAAGGTTGCATAAGCTATTTTATTGACCATATAATATATTATAAAATGAGATCAATATGTTCTTTTTTTTGAGATTTCATAAAGAAGTTTTTCATAATATAATGAAATTTTAACTTATTATGCAATTCATGAGGTTATCTTTGTTATCAAATGTTTTTAGTAATTAGAAAATTGAGTAATAGATTTTACCGTTTTTCTTTGAGACTTTAATCAATGTATTAATATCAGCTATGTAACTCTGAAAAGAATTATTCTGTTTTCCCTGGATGGTTAGTTCACTTGGAATCATATTACTGTATGAATAAATCTTAATTCTAGAGTAAGATCTGAAAAAAAGTTTAATTTTAAAATCTGTAAGTGGTTTTATTTTAAGTTTCTTTAAAATTTTTAGTAAGTTGAACTGAAACTACATTCTGCAAACATTTGCTAAGCAGGTCCTTGGTGTCGGATTTTGCCCAATGCCCAAAGGATGTCAGGTTCGCTATGATCATAATGATGAATAAGACAATTTGGAAAGGTTTCACATAGAATGGTAGAATATTAAATTAATGCTTATTAATTTAATAAGATAGCTGCTGCCTAGGAGTCTTTGTGAAATTTCCAGGGAGGGATACATTACCATTCCCTCAATTCAGAGCTATGTACTTTGATTGAAAGCATTGCCTGCAGGTTTTAAAGTGTTTACAATCTCACAGGAACAGGGACGATACAATTACAATGATACCTAAATCTTCCATATCATATTGGTTGATTTATATGTGAGGTAATCAGAAATAACACAACATAAAATACTGTTAAATGTTAAATTATGTGGTTCCATTAATAAATGCTATAAACATTCACTGAAGAGATATTAATGTGAGTAGTCAGAGAAGGCTACACAGAAAGAAAAGAAAAAGAAATGTATCTTCTAGAATTTGAATAGTGTAGAAAATGGGAGATTCTTTGTGCAGGGAAGTACAGAACACAGTATAGCACTAGAAATGGTTATGATATATTTAAATGATTATACTGGAGAATAATGAGAAATGCCTGGTTAAGATATCTTTGGAGACTTCTTTTCTTAAGACTCCTGTTAACTATTCTGGATTTTTTATGTGTAAAAGGAAAATCACACTATAAATTTAGTGTAACTGTTGTGAGAATTAATGGAAATGATAGGGGCAGGGACCAGCAAATGGCATAATGGTTACGTTGCTGTGCTACCATGTAATCTATTGCAATTCAAGCCCCGGATCCTGCAGTTTAAAACTCACATCAGGCACATATGAGTGTGTGCCCAAGATCCCGCTAAAAAAATAGAGGTGAAGGGATTGCCATGTGGAAATCCCCCTGGGGGGTGATTTCTCACTTTCTCTCTCTCTGTCACTCTGGTAAACACATACACCCTATAACAAAAATCTCTCTCAAAAAAAAAAAAAAAGAAATAGATAGCACTGACCCTTCAGAGACACATTTAATTACTTGATAATCCTTTTTCTTGCTGCTACCACCCTACCAATTCAGGCTTTGCCATTTCAGAATCACTCTTCAAATTGCAAGCACAAGAATAATTGTCTAGTCAAGCCTTCTTTGACTCAACAGGTAGAAGTGAGCTCTTCCTTTCCTTTGTTCTATTCATATGATGAATAAAAATGTACTTATCTTTCTTTTGCTAAAATGGATCTTTAGAAATTTTAATCCACTGACTTTTTCTTATACACACTTACATTATTATTTTTTAAAATAAGAAATCATAAATCTATTTCCATTAAATTATGTTAGCTTCTATCTACATAGATAAGTTTTTGTTTTATTATTTTATTTTTTTATTTTTTAAAAGAATTATTCTATTTAACTGTATTTATTTATTTATTGTTTGTTTGTTTATTTAAATTTGACCAGAGAGGAATAGACTGAGAGAGAGAGTGTGAGAAAGCAAGCCACCAGGTCCTAGACTTGAACTGTGGTTGTCCATGTGATAGTAATCCAGTGTCCCTAAACACCACACCATATGCTGGTCCTGTGTTATTCATTTTAACCATAAGACTTTTTTACCCAACTGTTCAATTTTTAACAGTATACTTGATAGGAAAATACCACAAATAATATTATAAGCATCTTTAATTTATCATTTTATTATATTTCAAAATAATTATATTTTTAAGAAACTTGTGGAAAATGGAATTGAACCTTCTTCATAGAAAATGCTAGCATTAGGGACCAGCAATTAGCGTAATGGCTACATCGCTGGACTCCCATATAGTCGACCGCGGTTTGTGTCCCGGACCTGGTGGCTTAAAACTCACGCCGGGCGCATGTGTGTGCGTGCCCAAGATCCCGAGAGGAGAATGGAGGAGAAGGGATTGCGGCGTGACCATCCCCCCTGGGGGGTGATTTCTCACTTTCTGTCTCTCTGTCTCTCTCTGTCTGGCAAGCGCACGCGCCCTATAGCAAAAACGTCTCAAAAAAAAAAAAGTAAAAGAAAATGATAGTATTAAAGAAAATGTTCTTCTTTACTGATCAAAATAATATTGAAGTCTCCTTTTTTTTTTTTGAGAGAGAGATTTTTTGCTATAGGGCATATGTGCAAGCTGGAAAGACAGAGAAATGAAAAGTGAGAAATCATCCTCCCCCAGGGGCTTAAAACTCACACCAGGCACTTTGCATGTATGCCTAAGATCCCAAGAGGAGCATGGAGGAGAAGGGATTACAGCATGGCCATTCCCACTGGCAGGGGATTTCTCACTTTCTGTCTCTCTGTCTCTGTCTCTTTGGCAAGCACATGCACCCTATAGCAAAACAAACAAACAAACAAACAAATAAACTCTCTCTAAAATAAAATAAAATAAAAGCATAAAGTTACCACTTTAAAGCATATTCACTTGCATGCTTTATAAATGATGAAATTTGCTTTTCATGTCACTACTTCATATTTTCTGCTTTTTACCTAGAGTCGATATAGTTTAAATTATCCCTTTCTTTCTCTAACAAAGTTGTTTACTTTTTCAGAGTACTTTAAAATTTGTCTTAGGGGAAGTTCTGAATCCTTCATGTAAAAATGCTCACTCAACCTGAACTCTGTACCTGACCCTCTAAGTTCTCTGTCAACTGATGGCCTAGCTTCTATATAGTTCTCTTTCCACATCTACAGATGCATGAATGAGTGAATAGTATCTTCTCTGTTTCAGTCTGTTCTCCGTTGCTTAAAACAGAATACCACAGACTGTATAATTTGAGAAGTAAAGGCTTATTTAGCTTGTGTTTCTGGGAGGTCCAAGACTGAGGGCCTACTAATCTAGCAAAAGCCTTCTTTCTTGCTGACATCTGCTGACTATCCATCACATGGCAGGAGAACACGAGCATGTGCCTGCACTCATCTTTCCCTCTCCTATGGAACTACTGGTAGTCAGTCATGTAAGCCTATCTCTGATGATTTTAATGAAAGGCATCTCCTCTTAATATCTTGGATTGGTTAGGTTTCTACCCTCTTAATACCATTACCATAGCAACCAAATTTCAACATATGCATTTTTGAGGAGTGTATTTGAACCATAGTCTTCTCTTTGATTTTATCAATGGATTCTAAGATATATGTCTCAGTTAAGCTCTTGGTATGGCCTCCGACAGCTTGAGTTTATACCGTGATTCCAGTGCAGCATTAACTTAATAAGAGTAAACTAGTTTTCTAAATTCTCAAAGTTTCAGTTTCCTTATTGTAAAAGAGGGAATTATAGCAGGATTGAATGAAGATTAAATGTAATAATTTATGTACTATTCCTTTTTAAAAGTTTATTTCATTTATTTCTTTTATGAGAGACAGAGTTGGAGAGAACAGGGAGTCCCTCAACAGGGTCTCATGTCACAGTCTCCCTGTGGCTGTTCAATCAGCCAGATCGCAGATACACAGGCACTTAACTCGGCATGTACAGGTTACCCTAGGAAACATACTCTGATTGTCCATATGGCTTCCAGCATTGCAGGCTAATGTGTTACTGCTGCTTTACCATGGCTGGACTATCCAGTAAAGTTCTTAGCACAGTACCTGTTATACAGCGAATACTTAAAGAACAGCAGCAACTAGTATTCGTAAATTGATATTTTTCTCAATTTGTGAATATGAAATATGAAGATGCCTTTCCCTAGGACTATAAAGACATTTTTCCATCCTAATTTTTTGGAGAAATTTTTCGCTCCTTTTAACTATTCTCACAGATACTGTCTTTAAGAATCTGAATACTCCCTTTTAGCCATATAAAACCAATATACAAATACACACAAACACAGTTTAATATTGTCAGTAAACTTAGCATCTTAAAGAAGATTCTTCTTTAAGAATTGACAACACCAGAGATAAGTAAAGAGTTGAAAGCCAATTTCATTGTTATTTTTAAGCCTCCTTAGCTTTCTACAATGAACGTTTCTTATTGATTCTCTGAAAATTTTGTATGTTTATGGATAGTAAAAAGAATGTAGCAATATAGTTTCTCATCATAGATGCCTTTGTTATTTAAAATAGTAGAATTATTTCTTCAATATATTAGAGCTTAAGTTCAACCCTGACAGATGGCTTTAAGATGAAGAGTGAAAAGCATTTGTAATTTAACATATTTAAGCTACCGTGGAAAATTAGCAACTTTGTGAAAATTGAAAAACTCATTTCCTAATGCGATTTAGGCAAGGCTGCAAGGATTTTCATTAAATAATATAAAACAAATTAGAGGGATAGAAACAAAACTCAGAAGCAGTAAACAGAATCAAATTAAAAGATGATTTTTACTTTAACTATTTAAAGTCTAAAACCTTTTAACTATATAGTTTTAAAATCAGAAAAATATGTCTTGGCCCAACTGTGTTAGTACAAATGTTAAGGAACCATTGTGCAATGCTGGAGCTGTATGGGAGGGCGGATTTCAGATCCTGGGTTGACTTGAACATGCAGGGTGTCTCTGTGACTTCTCTCTCCTGAAAAAAAGAAATGTATGGCCAAAAACAAACAAACAAAAAAAAGCAAAAAATCCCCACCAAAAATAGAAAAATGTCTTAATTTTTTACTAAATAATTTGATATGGCTATCGTTACTATTAAAATTTGATGAATGAATTCAGAAAATGATCATTGATATTAGATAGGTTCTTAAACTTTGAATTAAAAGCGATTATGAGAAGGCTCAGTGTAATTTATGTACTGGATATATACAGTAGTCTTTGTTTTTTTTTTTAAGCTGATACAGGTTTTCCCATTTATATCTATTTGCAATAAATACTTATTTTATAACCCAAAAGCACTTAGAAATGTAACATAATAAGTCAGATGCTTTACTTCAGTGTAAATATGCTTTAAATTTTAACATAATTCTTCCTGAGTCAATTCTCAGTTCTTTGTTTTACTGACTGTTTTCTTTGTGACTTAGAACCAATATTTCATCGTTTTTTTTTTTCTTCTTTTTTTGTTTTTCTCTACAGAAAGCTGACCTTGCAGTTGCTCCACTGGCTATTACCTACGTTCGAGAGAAGGTCATCGACTTTTCCAAGCCCTTTATGACACTTGGAATAAGTATTTTGTACCGCAAGCCCAATGGTACAAACCCAGGCGTCTTCTCCTTCCTGAATCCTCTCTCCCCTGATATCTGGATGTATATTCTGCTGGCTTACTTGGGTGTCAGTTGTGTGCTCTTTGTCATAGCCAGGTAACATGCTCACTTTTGTGATTTTTTTGGCAATTGTTACCTCCTTTTTCTAACTAATAATTGTCAAAAGTCACAATCAATTTTACTTTTTCTTTTCTTTATTTCCCATGGGGTTCTGAGGAATAATGAATCTTTAAGAGTGATATCTACTTATTAAAATGTATTATGCCACCTTTTGGGGCAGAAAGCATGCTGGTTGTGTCAGTAAGCTATATTTGTGGCAGGGTTTACTATTCTTAATAAGAATCTAAAAGCAGTCATAATCACTATGGAGAAAGAATCATGTCTTCATTTTGAAGATTTCTGTTGAGCTAAAACCAAAATAGCATGTTTTTCTATTGAAACACAATTAAATTAAAAGAGAAATCAAACTAATATTTTAAAGGAGACATTTTTGCAGAACAGAGGCTAATTTACAATATATTAAAATTTTATTTTTCTACATAAAATTTATTTTTTCAAAGAATAAGTATATCATTATGCAAAATTGCCTTATTGTCATTGATATATATAGATATATATCTATATCTCTATATAGATATAGATATATATATACACATATGTTTTAAGTCATAGATTCAGAAAAATTGAGGCCTAAATGAAAACAACATAGTTTTACATTTTTATAATCACCTGTAAAAATCTATCAATATAATACAACTCAATCTATGTTGATTCTGCTATTTTCTTGTTGCTTTTAGAGGTAAAAATTTGTAATCATTCTCATTTATGTTTACCTCTCTATTAAGCTTCAAATTGATAGACTATTTCAATATAACTTACTTGTCCCTTTGTTAAGGAGATCAGAATTATGCCTCAGGAATCAGAACTGTGTTGTTACTGTAATTACATTAAAGGCCACATATTCATCATTTTAAAAATTTTAATGTTCTAGCAGATATAAAAAAGTGAAATGAAAATAAATTATAATTCAATATACAATTTTTATATTGATAAAATGCATGTGATATTTAAATATATATTTTATGCCCTATAATCAAAATTAAATATGCATTTTCTCTTTATCAGTTATATTGCATAGATTCTTTTGATAAATTTATCATTAAGGATAATTTTTCTCTCTTTTATTTATTCTCTTTCCAATGAAGTCACATAATCTTTTATAGCAGTTAAAGAAAAAGAAAAGTAGGTTTAGTTTATTCAACCAAAAGGGACCAAATTGTGTTACAGAAGTAACACAATTTTTTTTGCAACCATTTATACGTTTGATATACTTACACAGATATTTTGAATATATTGATATTTATGCACAATTATTACACAAATGTATTATTTTCCACTTAATTGATTCAATATTACAACTTGAGTCTATTATCATTGGATTCACCTGAAAATGTGTATTGGAACCATGTAGCCATATAGCACCTGAAGCTATGTGATAAATCTTGTTAAATGACTTTCTTCCCAAAAATGAGAATTTTGAGTATGAAGTTCATAAGCTTTTATCTCCAGCTCTTTCCATACTCTGTGAAAATAAAACAGTCTTCTCACTTTTATGCACATTTGGACCGATTGTATCTTTAAAACAATTTTTTTTGAGAGAGATTTTTGCTATAGGGCGTATGTGCTAGACAGAGAGACAGAAAGCAAGAAATCACTCCCCAGGGGGATGGCCATCCTTCAATCCCTTCTTCTCCATTCTCCTCTTGGGATTTTGGGCACACATGCACAAGTGCCCAGAGTGAGTTTGAAGCATACAGAACTGGGAGTCCAGTGACATAACCATTACACCATCTGCTGGTCCCAGTTGTACCTTTTTTATAGTGACCAATACAGGCCAACCTATTTTATTTATGTATGTTTAGAAAATGACTTCTAGGGTTTCAGCATAAATAATTCAATGGCTAGATAACTTTTTATCTAAGTCCACAAGACAAACAGAAATATAAATAAAGTATAGAAAAATATCTAGATGTCTACATATATACCTAATCTTCCTTAATCAAATTAACAAATAAAATTCAAGAAAGACATATATAAAGTTTAGAATAAAGGGTTTTGAGATAATTCTGAGATAGTTGTATGGGCATTAGTCAAGATTAATTAAGTCCAATTTCTTGAGGATCTTTAATATAAACTCTGGATACTTCACATTTGCTTTAGGAATTTTAGATATTCTTAATTTTCTAAGACTAAATCTTCTGAAATTAATATCAAAAGCAAATACTAAAATTTCCGCATTCTTTTCTAGATTAAAATCAAATTTTCAAAGGAAACCATGTGGTATGGCTATTCACTTATCTAATTTTTCAAAATATTTCTAAACACTTACTTTGAAAAAAATCATAGATAACATCTTATAATTATGATAACCTGTATTGATTTTACAAAAGGAAAACACCTAGGTATTTTTACTTACTTTTTAATGCCTTTAAATTTTGGAATGTCACTGTAACATTTTGTCATTAGTTTTTGAATGCTCCTATTTTAGCTTTCTATTCAGTGATATGAAAACAAACTGTCTCATATACTTTGAAACATTTATTTGGGCCAGCTCTGAGGCCTAGTGGTTAAGTCAACCGGATCTCATATGGTCCAACTCTGTGGCTCAAGTCCTGGACCTGGGAACTTGAGAAACATGCTGCGTATGTGTACATGCTTGCTCCAAATTATGGAAGGAGGAAAGACGGAAGAGAAAAGTCTACAGGATAAACTTTCTCTATGGGGGATGTTTTCTCTTCTCCCTCTCTCCATTATTCCCTGGCAAGTACACATGTTTTCTAGCAAAAAACCAAACCAAATAAAAAACCAAACACGTATGAAATCTTCATTTGGGGCCCGTTAATAGATATCCTGTTAAATAGTAAATAATGCTTGATCATCTATATTAAGTAATAAATGATAGATATTCTCGGTAAAGTAATATGAAATATAAAAGTATTTTATAGATTCTCTTAGAATACTTCAATATTTCAATACTCAAAATTGAAATAATTCTTTTTAAAATACCTCCAAATAAAATATAATACCGAATAGTCAGATTAAATGAATTCTTTGAATAGAGTCTATTTAAATTCCAAGTGGAACCTCCCAAATCAAATAAATTTGTATAATTAAAATCTATTCTGATATGGTTGAACTCTTGCTACTGTCAAAGACGTTCATGATGTGCAAATGCAGATAAAATGTCAAAGTTTCAATTGTACAACAGAACTTGCTTACCTTTCTAATTTAAACAGACTCATAATATTTGTTAGAATTTAAAACAACTGTAGCTTTTTGATTTAACCTGTCAATAAAAATTTTGTCATGTTATATAGAGATTACCAATGAACTAATTGATGTCATTTTGATGGCACGATATATGTGGTATTTTCTTTCTCTGAATATTCTTTATCTCTATGACAATTACAGAAAAAAAAGACAAATTGCATTTTTAAATTCTTAGATGTGTGTTTCATTTTTATTAAAATTCTCAGATACAAGGTCTAAAATATTTACTACTCTATTAAAATAATTCATATTTATTGGGACCAGCAGTTAGCATAATGGCTATGTCGCTGGACTCCCATATAGTTCAAGTCCCAGACTCATGCCGGATGTGTGCGTGCGTGCCCAAGATCCCGAGAGGAGAATGGAGGAGAAAGGATTGCAGCGTCATCCTCCCTGGGGGATGAATTCTCGCTTTTTGCATCTCTGTCTCTCTCTGTCTGTCTGGTGAGCGCACATACCCTATAGCAAAAACGTCTCCAAAAAAAAAAAGAATTCATATTTATTAATTATTAGAAGTGATGTTATATTACATTTTAGGAAATTTTGTAATACCTACTTAGAAATGAACATGACTTATTTCAAAACTAAAACATAATACATAACTTAAATACTGTCAAAATTAAATTAAATTTCTCTTTTTAATTTTGGTCATCATTGTTACAATTCATCTTCTATATTGTTCTAGTTACCAAGTTGCACCTTCAATTTATTTTGTCTTTTCACTTGAGTTTAATTATTCCATCAGTCACTCACTCAATTAGTCAAGTATTTAGTCAAGTATGTTTACTGGAGAGAACATAACAACTATAAATAAAATGAGGCTTTAGGCAAATTGTTAGTTATCATTAAAACACTAGATATGTAGCTTATTGAATATTCTATCACATTATTAAAACTATTTTGTGACAAATTTAAAACTAAGTATAATTCATGTTTTTAAAACTGGGTTTTAATGTAGATTGTTTTAACGATATTTTTAAAATTTCCTCCACTTTTATTTTAAAAGAAAAACATCTAAGAATATTTAATATATGCTCTAAATATGCAAATATACTTAACCAATATTAAGAAAGAAATATGCAGTATTTTTTATCTTGATATCAATTTTATGTTATACGGTCTCTTGCAAGCAGTTGTATTATTATTTATAGCATAATGACATAATCAGCATGTTTATCTGAATTAGCCAAGAACTCTTACTTCTGAATAAAGATAAAGCCTAAGGTATTGCATTCTAAACATAGAAAGTTCTTATCCTGTGTATCATAATAGTTTTTGGCTGATGAGGGTTAGGAAGAAATCTTATCAATGTTGGGCTTGTACTTTGCCCCTAAATCTGTTTCCCTCTTTCTTTCTTTTTCTTTGACCTAGGTATACTATTAGAGAGATGGCAGTTAGTCATATAAAAGGACTGGTGAGGGTACCCACCTTTTATGTTGGTAATAAGAGGTATTTTTCACCTTGCTTCAAATATTTCCCTTATTAAACAACAGATACTATTGCTACAACAGATACTGTTCCAAAATGAGGCAATTTGAATTCCCATAGATATTACAGATTTTTTTTCTTTTAACTAGAGATGTCTCCAAGACAACCAAGCTGTTCTAAAATTCAGCATGCAAATCTTGGCCTAAGGTTCTTAGCAGTCTGGTATACGGAGATGAATAATACGACCAAACCTAAAAGAAGGGAAAAATAGATACATTTCCTCCAGTGGGATTGATGAGCCTTAATAATTATTCACTAAACCTATGAACATATTGCATATTTTATTCTGAAACTGACACTTTAAAAATTAAACATATATAAATTCAGGAGAAGAAAAATAATGCTATGTTAAATTTTATAATATGAATACTGTAATACAGAGATTTCTAATGCTACTTAAATGAACAAATAAATATGGCAAAACATAGAAAAAGGGGTAGAAGAAGTCAAACAGTGTTAATTAATCTGGCCTTCTTGGCTAGAATAGCAAGTCAAATACTCAGTGTATATGCAACACTAGTTTTTCTAAGTTAAAAAATAGAAATTTTTTTGTGTGTTTTGTGTTGAATTATCTTGCAGATTTTTAGAATGTTACCTATTGTGTTATTACATTAGACAGAAGGTCTGATCTCTCCCTTAATCTGTTCTATGGTTTACAATTACAGTGACCACCAAAACTGCCTTGACAAATGATGTGGCTCTACCATGATCTGTGGTCACAAGATTACAAAACTATTGCTTTACAGAGAGTCCTTATATTTTAAAAATATTCTGTATTTCTCTCAGAGTTCAGAGGTAATGATGTTCTAAACATAGTGTTTTTGGTGGTTTAACCGACTTTGGAAAACCATGTCCAAAGTGCTTGCATTCACGGCTTTGATCTTGGCTCCTGAGTACTCTGCAATAGCTTTTATATTCCTGTCACAGTGATGGGTGACATTTAATGTACAGTGAAGGGCAACAATGAATTATTATTCATTTAAAAATGGATAACTGTTTTGGTGTGATCGTTAATGTTGAACTAATCTTCTGTCATAAAGATTGTTGTCACATTAATATAAAATGTCAATTTTGGTGTGTGCCTTTGCTGCCAACTTACCAATTTCCCGCTCAGAAAACCATCTCAATTTTAGACACAGTTTTATTTTTAATGACTTTTTTTTTCTTCTTTACTGTAGTAAAGTGCAGGGAAGTTTAATTCTTATTCCTCTCTGCTTTTGAAATTTTCCAAGGATTTACTGAAAATTTGGTTTTAAGTAAATGCTGTTTTGTTATTATGCCTTTTACACATGAAGGTGGCTGTTGAAACTGATTATATATCAACAAATACGAATCTACGTTCTGGATCTAAAAGTCAACACTGTTTACAATTAAATGTGCTTTCAAATATAGGCTCAAATGTTTCCATAGGAGATTAGGCTACTTCTACATTAAGCACCATTTTTGCCCTCTACTTTTATGGTAAATTTGGTAAATCCAGTATAAAATAATGTATCTTTTTTATTTTTTAGTGGTTCAAATAGTGATCAAAGTTGCAAAGTAAACATTCTTAGTTTGTACCATTAGCGGAGCCAAACCAACTGAAACTAATTAAATTAGTGACTTCTTTCCAGCTATGGTGAATTTGGTATTTAGGTAATTGATCTTGACCCAATTCAGGACAAAAAAGCAAGAAATAAACCTGTTTTCCACTTCTCAATTTTATATTATTGTTTTTATAAGAATAAAATTTGAAGAAAAATTGAATAAGACAAAGGCAATACTTTTCTTGTAATTTGTAATCAAATGCTTGTTGGCATTTTCTTTTAAGGATAATTGTGCTTAAGTGTCTTTTGAAGATTCTATATTTACATTTAAACTTTGTTTTTTTCACATAAAAATTATTTTCCATTAATTGTTAGGCCAAAATTAAGTTAGATGCAAGAGGAGAAATTTGATAGCACATTTTTGTTTTTTAAAATGAATATTTTGAAATTATAAATAGATTATTTACCTCTACATCTTTCCTGCCTCCATTATTAGAACTGAGTATAAAGACTTCTGGAAGTAAAATGGCTTCCTCTCTCACTAGAAATTGTTAAGTGTGTCTATTCTATAAATATTTTGACCAATGAGCTTCTGAGGACTATAAATATCCTATGATAAATGATTTTTATTTAGAAGGTCTACAATGTTTACTTCAGTAAATTACTGAAATTATAACTTACAGTGTATAGGTGATGTTAAAAAAAAACTCAAAAACGCTAAAAACTTGAAGTTCAATGCTTATTAAATTGTTATATTTGCTACCTAAAAGTGCTACCTTTATTCTTAATGAATCCTTTATGGAATATTTAATAATGATTTATATACACACACACACATGCATACATGCATGTATTTTTATACACACACATGCATACATACATAAGAAATTTTTTTTCTGAGAATTATATGGAGAATGGTGTATAATTGTTGCTTTGGCAGTTTCCACCATGTCTCTTACATTTTCCATTATCTAAGGCAGGCTGAGAATCTAATAGGACAAGAATAATAGTGTGGCCTGTTTCGTTCCCCTTTTATTTATTCTTTTTTTATTTCTTGTTTTCTTTTTGGTAACAGCATGTAGAAAAATATTCTCTGTGGTGTCTTTTATAAGCCAGTGAGATAAGAAGAACCAAGAACTTTTCATTAAGTGATGCATAGATTTTTCCATGTCTTGCAATTTCAGCTACATTTTCCATTGCAGCATATAAGGAGCTACCTTCTTAGCATGATTTGTCTGTATTAATTCTAAAACCCAAACCACACTTCTAGGTTTTTTTTTTTTTTCCAAACCCCCCTTTTTGGTGTTTTTTTTTTTTTTTTTTTTTTTTCCACAAATACTGGAAATATGATCCTCTGACACTCTTTTGGAAGATTTCAGACTGAATCTAAGGAGGACTTCTCAATATGAAAGTATCCCAGAAATGTCAATGGCTTTTCAAAAATTATTTATTTACTTACATACTTTGATGGTGTTCTTTATAAAATATTTTAGTCTATGATGTCTAGAGAGGCTAAAGACTTTATGTAAATATTTACTTTCAGATAGTGGAGACTGTTTAGAAAGCCAATGAAACAAAGATAATGAGGAAATGAATGTTCACTAAGTTTTTCCCCCTTCTTTTTCTGTCTTTGTACAATAATTGGGATTACTATGCTCATAAAAGAGAGAGAGAGAGAGAGAGAGATCAGGTTTTTTTCTCCTTTTTTGCTAAACATGGCATCTAAACTAATAACATTTTACTTAGACAAAACTATCCTTTTGCTATAGATTCTTTGGTGTTAGAGTTCTTTTCAGAGGAATGTTTTCCTATATAGTCTTATATTGGGCTGGTGGTGAGTCATGTGAGGGAAGGACCAATGCTAATATATATTGCATGTCAAAATAGCCAGGATGTATTTGAGAAGTATACAGAGAATAATTTGTTACCACTTTTTTTCTTAGCAGCAGTAAATTTTTGTGATTTAAAGATATACATGAACACTCTCAACTGTCCTCTCCCACAGCAAATGAAATATAAACGTTTTATCTTTTATACTATTATTGTTATATTTTAAATTCTAAAGTAGTATAGGGGAAAAGATGGCTCTAGAGAAAAGAGAATGAATTTAGGGAAAAAACAAAGCATATTTAGAAAAGGAACTAGTAACAGTTCTTTTTTACTATCATGTTCTAATTTTTTGTTCTGTGATTCTAGAAAAAAGATGTTAACTATCTTTTAAAAAGGATACTCATTTTTTTTACTACATGTTAGAGTACATTGTTTTACTATAATTATTTTTTAATCATTTGTAAAAGTAATTACCTTAATCAGCTACACCTAAGAAGCATGTCTTCCTTTTTAGCATGCAAATAAGAAAACTTAAAAATTATTTCCAATCAATAGGGCAGTTATATAACACAGTAGCAAGCTACACATGTGCAGATTTTCCTTATAAACCTGTTATCTGGAAATAATAACTCTACCAGAAAGTTACAGGCTGCATATAACAAAAGAACCACATTTTGAGTTTTTCTGATGGCCCAAATACTATTGCTATTTTTTTTTTCTAATTCACAGATGTGAGAAAAATAGCATTGATTTTAACTGAGAAGGCATTGATGAAATTCTTAGTGGTAATTGATGACTTTCTTTATACAAATAAAATGATGCATTCTATCCAAATAATTAATGAGTAGGAGATGTAGTGTCATCAACCAGTGTAACTTCATTCATTAGAGCATGTCACAACACCTTAATTACTATAATTTTTTACATTCCATTACATAATTACATCATCCAAAATAAACTGTTTTCATATCAATCCCGTTGGGTATGTATACATAGATACATAGAAAGTTTCTTTTATTTTAAGGAAAAATATCATGAATTTCCCAAGTAGCCATGGGAATTTCAATATATTTGGATAGAAAGAGTTTGTTAGCACACATTTTGTATAAAAATAGGATTAGTATAACAAATGTCAATATAACTATTCTATTGATCTTCAGTGCCTTTAGTTTTAAATATTTAACCTTTGCAAAATAAAGGTTACTATGAAGATATGAAGTTATTTTTTAGAAAGTTATTGGGTTTATACCTCTATTTGAAATTTTGTTTAGAAGCTTAGAAATTAACCTTAAGTCCCTAATGATCAAAACAAAATAAAACAAAACTTTTAAATGAAGTCTTATACAAGTACATTTTAAAACTGTAGTGATATTTCTATTTTTATTAGTATTTATTTAATTTTTATTGTGTTGAAATGCATTTTTATTTCAAATACCTTATAACTTTAATATAAAAACTCTGACTTTCCTTTTTCCAGCCTAGATATATTTTCCCACTATTCTTTATGAGAGATGTTTAATTCTAAATTAATTATTTTAAAACATTTCCCATTTCCATGAGCTTCTGTTTCTGACTATACTTGAGATGATAAAAATAAAGTTAATGAATTTATAATAGACATTCCTATTAACTGATGGACTTAATATTTGAAGCAAAGGTGAAATTGTAGGTTTTGAATGTTACTGGCATGATAAACATTATATACAGAATAGGGCTACAACTGTCATCTAAGTTGGTTCAGAATATGCACCTGCATATTATTTTAACATTATAAAATTAGGTAAGTGTTTCCCTGCTTCCCTTACTATTATTTGTATTGAGGATGGGGTGGGGGGGTGTTGGGAGGTGATATTTCAGGGTAAGTTTAGTAATTCATTAGACTGAAGATATGTTTTGGAAACATATTATTAAAGTGAATTTACAAACAAAAGAAAACGGTGAAAATATTGCTTATAAGTAGAGATATAAAAACAAGATGCACACCATGCAAATGTATATTGATTCTAAAACATTAATATTACAACTTTCATTTTCAGTTAGGGCCTTAAAATGTTTCAATTAGGAAGATACTACAAAAAATGTTTGAAATCTTCTACATGTCAAGAATTTTAAAATATTTATTTCAATCACTCTTAAATAGAATATTTCAGTTGAAAATAAAATTAATGATTTCCAAACATATTTCAGTTGTTTTAGATACTAAACTGCATATGCAGTACATATATACATAGTTTAAAATTTTTTATTGATTACTTCGATACTGCATTGTCTATATTTTCAAAAGATGTCACCAACATTTTTAGTTGGAAAAAACAGAAAGTCTACAAGTCATTATACTTTCTGAAAGTTTTTACCAGAATACTTTTTATAGATAACATTTATACTTTTAAAAATAACCTTATGTGCTTTGCATGTTTATAGTAACTGAAGTTTACTGTTTTTGTATAATCCTGACAATTGCATATTAGTAAAATCAATTCAAATGTCCAGGTGATGCTAGGAAACTGAATACTATTTTTCCAATGTTACTTCATTTTTGTTGATAATATCATTTATTTAATGACTATCCTTTTTGTTTTCATTTTTTTAAAAAAAGAATATATTTCATTTCATTTTTCAATATTATAAACAATACGACCACATGACTGATCTGCGGACAGTCTGCCTTTTAATTCTTGGACTTACAGCTTTAAAATTTTTTAGGAAGTGTATTGCAATCTAAACACTTGCTTCTTATCTGTAAGTCCAAGAGATAATTTTTTTGAATGTATATTATGCTCATACTTGTTTTAAAAATACTTCTTAAATGTTTGGAATTTCATTTACCAACAAATAGATATGTTGGTAAAAAATAAACTTATCAAACAAATGTATTATTTTTATTTAAGATTTATATGTGAACCATTTTCCTTATTCTCAATTTAAAGCCACTCTTATGATTGAATGATTGGGTGTTTTAGAGAAAAAGGTATTGGTAGCTATATAATAGAACTATAAAAAAAAGTCATTGTATAACTGAGAAAAAAAGATTTTGAATATAGACTTAATTTTTTTTTTATTTTGACATTTGTAAAAATTACCTGAATTGTATGGCAACCTACATTATGACTTTCATCCAAAAATCTTAAATGACCAATGGGTGATTATAATAAGGATTTTAAAATTCTATAACATTAAAAAATCAGTCTTAGCTAGATATAATAAATAATTTAAGTTACACTATATCATCATAACTTATTTTATTTAAAAAATATTTATTAGGATAAGAGTAGATTAAAGAATCTAATCAGCTTATTGATAATGCTTATTTTCTACTCTAAATGTAAATTTTAAATGGAAAGCAAAAAGCTGAAGTTGCTCATTATTTTATTGTTTTTAGCTATCTAAACTGTAGATAAGATCATATTTATTTTTCTTCAGGAATATTTATTTAAGAAAATCGACCACAGCTTAAATTTGTTTTTACCAATATACTAGAAATTAGTGGAACTGATAATCACTTTTACCATTTCAATAAGCCTTGCCAGCTCATTTAGATCTACTAAATAATAGGTCCAATAGTGGAGTAGTACATTTATGCATGACAGTCTTTGTGTTTCTCTGTGTAGCCCTGGTGACTTTCTGATGATAAAACTACCCATTAAACAATGTATAGGTTAATTACTGAGTTATGTATAAAATAGGCTTAAGAATATAAATTATGTGTATTGTTTGGTGATGTGATGGTAATTGTTTAAAAATGGCAGTGAAAGGCTTTGATTTGTTACACTTCCCAATCATGGTTTAAATATTCCCACTATATTGCTAATAGCAAGCTGCCAATGGAAGGCCACTAAATTTACCTACCAAATAGGCTATTGTAAGCAATGAGAGCAGGCTTCAGTATGCCAAAAATAATACATAAGATGTTCAAGTAAAGGAAAAAGCAATAGGTCACTAAAGTGAATAGCAGGAAGTCTAGATGCACTGTAGTTTTATAGAGAGATGAAGAATATAGGAGGATATGTGGAAAATTATGGCAAGGTTGTAGAGCTTGAAAGCAAAGGTAAAGAGTTGGATTTGTATCAACACAAAATAAACTTTGAATTCTAAACTTAAAGCAAATGCCCATTTTTCTCCTTGTGCATAAAAATAATTTGATATCTCAGTAATTAATATAAAATTTTTAAGTTTATTGTATATAAAAATATATATGAAAGAGAGAAAATCCACCAAATATGCCAGACTTCAGCTACATGAGAATCTCATGGAATGTGTCATTGTGGGTATTGATATTTTATGAATTATTAAGCTTTTATCACTGAATTAGAAACCTTTAACTCTTTGCCTGGAAAACTTTTAACCATAATATATTCTTCCCTGCTAATAATTTTTTAATCAAAAAGTCTAAATGGAGTAAAACTTTCTAAGATTACTCAGTTACAATATTATATATGCGGTATTGTCCTATGAAAGTTCAGTAATAGATTCAAAGCCCTTCATAGTAGGAATAAGTTACTTGTGGATAATAGGAAGCCTGACAAAACAATTGCTTCAGTAAATAGGGGATGATTATTCTCATAATCTGAAATTAGGCAGGCAGGAATGTTGGAACAGTTGCTGAATGATAATGCCCAGGATCCTGGCACTTTATATTTACCTACCATACTATTCTTAGAGGGAGGCTTTCCTTCTCGTGGTTACAAGTTGCCTGTTGCAATAGCAGACATCGTATCTGTATCTGAGGCCAGGAAGAAGAGGGGAAGAAGGGAGAAAGAAGTGGCGTAAAAGACAAAAGTCACTGCCTCTTTATTCAAAAACAGAAATATTTTCTCTATAACTTACAGGCTAGAATTATTTTATTTGGATATCCCTACCTGCAAGACAGGTAACTTTTATCTGGGTAAACTGCCACATCAGTGCTTTCATAAGAAGAGCACGATTACGAGAAACGTAAATGGCAGTGGCTGCCATAGAGATGTATTGAGGCATAAAGTAATATTTCACTACACATGTAATTCTCTCATTCTTTAATTTCAATGATCCATCTGAAGTTTCATTTTTTCTTCTTTGTTATCAGTTGTCAAAATGCCTGTCTCTAAGCAATCTACTTCCTTCTCATTTGTTTTTTTAAACAAGTTAATGAAACTTGTTAAAGAAGTATGAAAAGTAAGTGAAAATATTTAATATTTTTTGAGGCCTGTTGTACTTGTACTTTCTGTATCTGGCTTATATTCTACTCCTTTATTTATTTATTTACTTATTTGTTGGTTTTTAATTTTGCTATAGAACAAGTGCACTCACTAGAGAGAGACGAGATAGGGAAGTGAGAGAGCACCGCCAGTAGTGATGATCATGCCGCAGTCCTTTCTTCTCCATTTCTCATTTTGGGATTTTGGGTATGTACATACACACAGTGTGTTTTTCAAGCCTCTGGGTCTGAACTCAAACTGAGCAGGTTGGCCACGTTATAGCCAGCCACTGTAACCATCATTCCACTTCTGACTCAGCTTATATTCTTGACATATGGATTTATTGATAGTTTCATGTATAAAGCATGGATAATCACCCCAATATCTTAAATATGTTATTGAAATATAAGTTGCTGTCTGAGCTGTGGTGTGGTGATGCTTGCTACTCAATTATCATGATCCACAGGGTAAATTTTTTTTTTTTTGGAGAGGTTTTTGCTATAGGGTGTGTGTGCTCACCAGAAAGACAGAGAGAGACAGAGAGATAGGAAGCGAGAAATCACCCCCCAGGGGGGATGGCCATGCCACAATCCCTTCTCCTCCATTCTCCTCTCAGGATCTTGTGCACGCACGCACACACACCCAGCATGAGTTTAAGCAATGGGCCCAGGACTCTAACCCCAGTCAACTACATGGGAGTTCAGTGACATAGCCATTATGCTTACTACTGGTCCCAGGATAAATGTTTAATGCTATAGAAAATAGCTTTTTTTTTTTTTAAATTTAGGCTATTCAATAAATTAATGATTTTTAATTTTATTATTATATTAATATTATTCTTTTTTATACATTCAATTGCTATACATCATTTAGACTGTAAAGAGACTTTACCCAGCATAATATACATCTCAGTCCAGTTGAGAATACTATACATATTCTCATCAACAGATAGTAAACCGTATCTGTGTCCCACAAATGTCTTACCTCTCCACATTTTCCCCAAATTTCCTTTTTTTTTTTTTTTTGTTTTTTACCTTTTCTAAAACCATGAGGAAGGTGAAGCAAAAAAAAAAAAAGTGATTAAATATGGTAATGCTTCCATAATGCTTATACAATATAAATGTAGAGTAGCATAATTTAGGATGGTTTTTACAAAACATCAGGGACTCAGCTGGTTAAGTACTGGCGTAGAGAGCCAGATTCCACGTGATCTACTGAGGTTCCGATCCTTTCCCCAGTGGCCTGAAAAACCATGCTGAAATGGAACCATACTGAACCATAGAGAAATGGAAGAAAGGAGGATTGTGGCACAATCACACCCCATCAGGAGTGCTTTCTTTCTCTTTCTCTTTTTCGCTTTCACTAGTGCACCTGCTCACTAACATTAAAAAATTATAACAATATAGTGGCCTGAATTTTAATACTTTCCTTTCAAAAAGTAAATATAGTGAATGTGTAAAACTTGAATTTAACTATGGAATTAAAGACATTTATTTTATTTAAAGATATCTACTGTTAGTTAGGACAACCTGTGTCTACTTGTTTGTGAACTTGATTAAAAAATCAAATTTTGTTACTAAAATGATCAGAAAGACACTTATTAAATATTCAAAGAAACCATTTCCTACATGCATTAAAATTTATAAAATAATTAGAAAACTGGAAATAAAGTAAGTAAGCTCTTTTTCATACTGCTAAATTATAATTTTGAGGCAAGCATATGCTTTAAATAATTCCAGTTGTATTAATATTCTCTATGTGTTAAAGAAGAAAGTATTTTAAGAAAACAGTTGGTAATTTATTTTGTGTTTACCTTAACACTGAATTAGTTATCAATTCTTTATAAACTATCAGCACTTGAGGTAGATGAATTATGCAGATTTTAATTTGAGCCACTATTTGAAGCTACATATTTCTATATGTTGTACTCTTTTCTGTTAAACTCTTATTTGTCTAGCTTATGACATGTAGTGTATAAATAAGGATAGGAGATCACTGTATTTTAAATCTCATTTACGTGTTAGGCAACATCAGATAATAATTAATTATCTATTTCTCTTAGAATACAAGTACCATACTTGCAAAAAAACGAACAGTGAGTAGTAAATTCAGCACACATGTGAGCTTAGAGTGTCTAAAACTCAGCTATAATGACACTAACATGGCCTGTCTAGGGACAACCAACAATTTTAATCTATATGCTTCTAGTTTGATCATCTTATACACTTTGGACAGGTAGTAATTTTGAATGGTTCATCTTAAAATGAATGTAATTATCAAAGGATTATATGGTCCATTCTTTAAGGCATTCACTCATTTTAATCTTTTGTTTGCAGCCTTCTGTCTCCTCTTATACACCCTCATTTATAGTTAATGGAAAGTGTTCTAGCTTAGGTCTTAGTTTGATTTTAAACAAAATATGTTGTTAGGTAACGGTTTCAAAAATGGCAGCTATATTTTCTCAAATTTACATCAAGTGTTCACTTCTGTTCATTCACCCATTAATTCATCAGAGTGCTGATATATAAATCACATGATTTATCTCTCTATGTCTCCCCTATTTATAATTTTTTGTGTATATCTATTTAAGATAAACTGCAGTGGCTCTATCTAAACAATTAAAAAAATAAGAATTTTTATTTATTAAGTTTGATTAGATGGAAGAATTATTACATGATGCAATGACAGTTTTATGTATGAAGATTCTAGATGATAAAACTGATTTTTACTACAAAATACAGCAGTTAAAGTTATTTATTGATCAAAGAAAATTTATTTCTTTAAATATTAAAACCTATTTAAAATTTTATTTTGTAATAAAATACATACATAGTAGGTTGAAAATATAATTTGTTGAAACTACACTTTTTTTCTTAGTTTGTATATGGGTATTTAAAGGAATTTTGAATGCTCTTTCAACTTTTCAAATCCTTTCACTTTTGCAAGTCCTTTAATTTTTTGTGAATTTTAATCATAAAGCAAGATCTTGTGCATGAGTGTGTATGTGTGTGTGGTGTGTATATGTGCATGAGTGTAGGTGTGCATGAACTAAAGACTTTGGCATAAAAAGAATACTTACTTCCAATTTTTGAGTGCCTGATCTAACTAAAAAAATATGGAGAAATGCAAACTTAATGTGCATTTGGTCTAAATGAGGAGATTAAAAATTTAATATTGGAAAAGAGAAAATGTATATGGAAAGGCATCAGATACTAATAAATTAGTCCATTTGCAGACAAAACTTTAAATTGCATAAAGAATAAGGCAGCATTCCAAAAGGGGGACAAAAATCTGCACAATAGTCTCAAGAAGAGATTGAAAAGAATGGCTAGCATTCCACTGCTTGCCTATAGAGAATGTCATCCTAAGAATGTGTTTGTCTATAACATTTCTAAAGACTATATGCCAGACTGTAACAAACAGCATTCTATTGAAGTTTCTAGTTCTATTAACTACTAGTTGCCAACTGGAGAATTACTTTACTTGCCTAAAAATATCAGACCCTACTAGGATGTGATCTCATATCAAAGAACAAATTGGTTTTTTAATCGCTATTTTTTTCTCATTTATAAATCTAAAAACTGAGCACTTAGGACCAGCAGTTGGCATAATGGCTATGTCACTGGACTCTCATGTGGTTAATTGCAGTTCTAGTCTTGGACCCAGTGACTTAAACTCATGCCGGGTGTGTGTGCGTACATTTCCAAGATCCCAAGAGGAGAATGGAGAAGGGACTGCGGCATGGCCATCCTCCGAGGGGTGATTTCTCAATTTCTGTCTCTCTGTCTCTCTCTGTCTTTCTGGCGAGTGCATGCACCCTATTTATTTCTTTAAATATTAAAACCTATTTAAAATTTTATTTTGTAATAAAATACATACATAGTAGGTTGAAAATATAATTTGTTGAAACTACACTTTTTTTCTTAGTTTGTATATGGGTATTTAAAGGAATTTTGAATGCTCTTTCAACTTTTCAAATCCTTTCACTTTTGCAAGTCCTTTAATTTTTTGTGAATTTTAATCATAAAGCAAGATCTTGTGCATGAGTGTGTATGTGTGTGTGGTGTGTATATGTGCATGAGTGTAGGTGTGCATGAACTAAAGACTTTGGCATAAAAAGAATACTTACTTCCAATTTTTGAGTGCCTGATCTAACTAAAAAAATATGGAGAAATGCAAACTTAATGTGCATTTGGTCTAAATGAGGAGATTAAAAATTTAATATTGGAAAAGAGAAAATGTATATGGAAAGGCATCAGATACTAATAAATTAGTCCATTTGCAGACAAAACTTTAAATTGCATAAAGAATAAGGCAGCATTCCAAAAGGGGGACAAAAATCTGCACAATAGTCTCAAGAAGAGATTGAAAAGAATGGCTAGCATTCCACTGCTTGCCTATAGAGAATGTCATCCTAAGAATGTGTTTGTCTATAACATTTCTAAAGACTATATGCCAGACTGTAACAAACAGCATTCTATTGAAGTTTCTAGTTCTATTAACTACTAGTTGCCAACTGGAGAATTACTTTACTTGCCTAAAAATATCAGACCCTACTAGGATGTGATCTCATATCAAAGAACAAATTGGTTTTTTAATCGCTATTTTTTTCTCATTTATAAATCTAAAAACTGAGCACTTAGGACCAGCAGTTGGCATAATGGCTATGTCACTGGACTCTCATGTGGTTAATTGCAGTTCTAGTCTTGGACCCAGTGACTTAAACTCATGCCGGGTGTGTGTGCGTACATTTCCAAGATCCCAAGAGGAGAATGGAGAAGGGACTGCGGCATGGCCATCCTCCGAGGGGTGATTTCTCAATTTCTGTCTCTCTGTCTCTCTCTGTCTTTCTGGCGAGTGCATGCACCCTATAGCAAAAACCTCTCAAAAAATAAAAAGTAGAAAAAACAAAAACTGAACGCTTATTGTATAGTTGTCTATTTATAAACAAAGGTGCAAGCCTGGTTGGACTAGTACAGACCTTTAAGCCACTGTATACAACAGGCTGGGACCACATGTAAGGCCCAGGTTTGATTTCTGTCCAGTCTAAACAGTAGGCCAAGTGGCTCGTGCCTGTAATTCCAGCAGCTTAGAAGCCAGAAGCAGGAAGATCAGGAGTTTAAGGCTGGCCTGGGCAATATAGCAAGAACTCTGTCTGAACCCTGGGACCAGCAGTTATCATAATGGCTATGTCGCTGGACTCCCATGTAGTCGACTGCGATTCGAGTCCTGAACCCAGTGGCTTGAACTCACGCGGGGCGCGCGTGTGTGTGTGTGCCCAAGATCCTGAGAGGAGAATGGAGGAGAAGGGATTGTGGCATGGCCATCCCCCCTAGGGGATGATTTCTCACTCTCTGTCTCTCTGTCTTTCTGGTGAGTGCATATGCGAGCGCATATGTAGCAAAAACCTCTCAAAAGAAAAAAAAAAAAGAGATGAAGATATCATTGCAAGGTTGTCATTCCACCTATAAATGTGATGCTCTATTCCATATTCAGGTCTTGTCTATTTTATTGAAGCTTTATATTACTTTGTAAAAAAATAATAAATGTAGACATAATGGTCACAGAAAGTAGCAGATACAGAAAAATTAAGGCAAATGAAATAAAGCAATTATATTGACAGTATTATAAAACACTTTGGAAATGACAAGGTGATTTTATGCAAGAAAACTAAGGTACTAAGTAGTTCAAAGATTTACTGGAAGTCAAATATTCAATGACATGAAAGAGTAGATATAGGCCTCACAAATACAGGACAGAAATTGAAGTGTTTTATTTTAAAAAGACACTGTGTAGTGTTCAAAATTATTAGTAAAACAAAACTTTAAAATTAAAAAACCTTATAAATACTTTTACTAAATTAGTACCAGGTATTACATGAGGGATTTAAAAAAATTAGTCCAGAATCTGATTATTTATTTTTTTTTGGAGAGGTTTTTGCTATGGGGTACATGCACTCACCAGAAAGACAGAGAGACAGAAAGCGAGAAATCACACACACACACACACACACACACCCAGAGGGGATGGCCACGCCGCATTTTCTTCTTCATTTTCCTCTCGGGATCTTGGGCAAGCACACACATGCACCTGACGTGAGTTTAAGCCACCGGGTTCAGGACTCGAACCACAGTTGACTACATGGGAGTCCAGCAACTTAGCCATTACGCCAACTGCTGGTCCCCTGATTAAATTTTTGACACTTTAATCAATGTAGAAGGGATTTAGATGTTAAACATTATGACCAATTCTATTGAAACAGATTAAATTATTTAAAAACATTTTAGAAATACGATATGGCAATAATGTCCTGGAAATCCAAAGAGAGGCAGAAGGAATCGTTTAGATGCTTTAAGTACATATTACGAGCATTTGAGACTGAGTAGAAATGTTTGAATGGTGAAAGAAGATGATAGTTTTCTTGAAAAAAAATAAGATCTTTTGGGATTTAGGAAAAGAAGTATCTACTGTTAGAAGTTGGAACAGTCTATTTGTTTAGTAAAGCAGATATTCAGCTTGACATGAAAAAATATTTTGAGAAATTAAAGAACTGATAGCACAGAAAAATGAATAGACACAGATGGACTTCTTGGCCTTCTTTCATGAGCACATTTTCTATTTTATTGGCATGAGATAAGTAAAGCTATTTAAATGAATCAAAAATGCAGAAGAAAATGTGTCTTTTGGAAATGTCTAAAATATGTTCATTGCCTTTTTTAAAATATAAGTTATGTACATATGTGTAAACACATACATACACATATATCTATATATGTATATATATTTATATATGTATAATACACAAACACAAAACACTAGCCTAACACTACTACATATACTGAGAAATATGAATATAGCTATAGATAGACATATATGCATTACCATTAACCAAAAGTTGAAAACAATTTTTGTTGCCTTAAGAAACAATGCAACAGTTAGCGTAATGGCTATGTCACTGCACTCCCACGCAGTTGACCGTGGTTTTCGTCCCGGACCCGGTGGCTTAAAACTCATACCGGGCGCTTGTGCGTGCATGCCCAAGATCCCGAGAGAAGAATGGAGGAGAAGGAATTGTGGCGTAACCATCCCCTCTGGGGGGTGATTTCTTGTTTTCTGTCTTTATGTCTCTCTCTCTGTCTGTCTGGTGAGCAAACGTGCCCTATAGCGAAAACCTCTCAAAAAAAAAAAAAAGAAACAATGCAATTCTTAACAATTGCATTATTAAGAAATGTTAAGAATGTGAAAAATGTTAATTATATAAACCTAATATAAAGAAGCCCTTATAATACAAACCTGATAAAATTGGAAATATTTAAGATTTTAAGAACACATAAAAACATGTAAATGTTACAATATATAGGCTTCTAAAAATTATTATTTTATTTTATTTATTCATTCATTTACTTTTTAATTTGACCAGAAAGACACAGAAAGAGAGATGGAAAGTGAGACAACAAACTACCAGGTCTGGGACTCTAACCATTGGCACCCATGTGGGAGTTTCCAATGCCTTAACCACCATGCTACCTGCTGGCCCCACTATATATAGACTTTAATAATTATTTTAAAACATATTTGTTTTAAGAATCTTACATATGGACTTACAGAATTTGAGCATTAATACGTATCACTTAAATTATTTTTAATATTTCGTGTAAAGAATAAGAAACATTTAGTGAATATTATCAATGATATATTTTATGTGAATAACAAAGAATGTTTGATTATAATTTAATGCAGACACTTGTTTAATATGCTAATAACTTAGAATATTCTATGTGCTCAAAACTATTATTTGTAATTAAAATATTATCAGTAAATGGTAATTTATGACTTGAACAATATAATTCTTTGCTGTTTTCCAAAACCACATGATTAAGGAATTTTTTTTTGTTGTTAAAAGATTATAATTTAAAAACATTATGCTTGGAACCAGCAGATGGCATCATAGTTCCATTGCTGGACTTCCACATATATGACTGAGGTACAAATACCAGACCCGTTGGCTTAAAATTCACACTGGGTGCATGTGCATGCATGCCCAAAATCCTGAGAGGAGAACAGAGAAGAAGGAATTGCTGATTTTTTACTTTCTGTCTCTGTCTCTCTAGTGAGTGTGTGTACCCTATAGTAAAATTCTCAAAAAAAAAAAAAAATCTTGCCCTTAAATAATTTGCATTATAAATGCTAAATAAAGCATTATATGTGATGCAATGAAAATATTATATATTAAAATAACTTAATAGTTTAACATGATTCACAGAGAATTTGTTTCTAGATTTTTAATCTGAGTCACTAGTCAGTAATCTGTTACTGTTTACTACTAAAACTGCCTCCTCCTCCTCTTCCTCCTACCAATCTATTAAGGTAGTATTGTCTCATAAAACTGAAGTGGTTTAAATCTCTACTTATTCTGTGTTTTTGATACTCTAAATACATATTATATCATTTTTAACTAATTTTTATAATTTATATGTAATGTTATTTGTCATGATTTTCAGTTTCTTTGGATTGAATAAAATAAAAATTCTGGTTGCGGCCAGCAGATGGCATAGTGGTTATGTCACCGGATTCCCACATGGCTGACTATGGTTTTAGTCCTTGGCAGTGGCTTGAAACTCATGCTGTGCACCTGTTGCACATACTCAAGATCCTTGGAGAAGAATGGAGAAGGGATTTTGGTGCGGCTATCCCCCCTGAGGGGTGATTTCTCATTTTCCCTCTCACTGTCTCTGTCTCTCTCTCTCTCCAGCAAGCCCACCCACTCTAAGTCAAAAACCTTTACAATAAATAAAATAAAGTAAAATAAATAAAATTCTGATATCATTTATGCATTTTCCTTTTCTTAAAAAAACATTTACTTATTTTTTCTTATTGTTATTTTAAAATTTGTTATAGGGTACATGGCTCACCAGAGAGAAAGAGAGAGAGATGGAAAGTGAGAAAGCAAGTTGTTAGGTCTGGGACTTGAACCCATAGTTGTCCATGTGGGAATCCAGTCCCTTAACCACTGTGCCACCTGCTGGCCCCATTTATACATTTTAAAAATAATAAGATGTTTTTTTAAAATAGTTATTTGTTAAGAATAATTGTACTTCATTTTTTTCTTCCTGATTTAAATTTTCCATTCTATCCTATATAATCCAGAAAGTTAAAGTTGTTTTATCCTCATAGAATAAGCTAAATATCACATAAAGCATAGTTGGGCACAGCCATCTAATTATAAATAGTTGTTCTTTCTATAATGTTTCTAAGAACAAGCATTGCATTAATGATATAGAGATAAGAAAATATAGTGAAACTAAAATTAACACTCAAATATAGAAATAGACATAAGGAGAGCAGCAGGTAGTGATTAAAGTGCTGGCCTCCCATATAACTGACTGTGGTTCAAGTCCGGACTCAACAGTTTGAAACTCATGCCAGGCATGTGTGTGTGAGTGCACAAGAGGAGAATGGAGGAGGAGGGACTGTGAATTGGCCATCCTCCTTGGAAGGTGATTTCTCACTTTCTCTCTCTGTGTCTCTGACAAGCGCACGCACCCCTCTAAGAAAAAAAAAAAAAGAAATAGACATGGGTAGTTGATTTCTGGTAGTATAGTTAAATAAAAGAGATTCTAGAAAGCATAGCTAGATGATCCTGATATTAAATTTAAGAAAATGTTTAAGATAAAATTATGACCAAATGAAACACATCTACCACCTAAATTTGTCCCTCTTTTTTACTAGCTATCACGAATCATAAGAAATCATTAAAATGATTAAATGTTTATAATTTTAATATACTATTAAAATAGTAGATTTCATATCTGACCTTCCAAATTGACTTAGCTTACTGTAAATTACAAAATAGAAAGCGAGTTTAGGTGAGTAACAAGTTGAGAGAGAGAGAGAATGCTGCAAGAAAAATCTTTACAGGCTCATATAAAGCTATTTGTTAGCCACAGAGCTCATGATACGTTATATTTGTTAAAATAATTAGGAAAATTGGGACCAGCAGTTAGTGTACTGGCTATGTTGTTGAACTCCCATGTAGCTGACTGCGGTTAGAGTCCCAGATCTGGTGGCTCAAACTCAAGCCGGGTGCTTGCGTATGCATTCCCAAGATCCTGAGAGGAGAATGGAGGAGAAGGGATTCCGGCATGGCCATCCCCCCGGGGGGTGATTTCTCGCTTTCTCTCTCTCTGTCTCTCTCTCTCTGGCGAGCACATGCACCGTATAGCAAAAACCTCTCCAATAAAATAAAACAAAACAAAATAAAATAGTAATTAGGAAGATTATCTGCTTTTTAATCTCTATGTTATTAATCACCTAAATATACATGATATTTCTTAAATACCTGAACTCAAATAGTAGAATATTATCATATTTTTGAGCTTATTCCAGTGCTTACAATTCAAAGCAATAATTCTTTTTCTGGTGCTGAAATATTCTAAATGCTATTTTACTTCTTGATAATCAAACTACATGATGAGTCAAAACATGGTTTCCTAAGTCACCATTTTTACAGAAATCTGTTATTTGACCATCATTTTCTTATAGTATTCAGTTAATCTTTGCATTTCCATGTAACTGTAGTAGCTGTGAGTCAATGTTGTTACTACTTTAAGAACTAAGTTTGTTACTAACTTTGTTTTAATATAACAAATTATTGACTCATATCGGTAAAAAGAAATTTTAATTGAATCAAAGCCAAACTGTTTTGCACTGAAATAAAAGCTCTAAACACTTTAGTGATTCATGCATTAGAGCATAAAATAATTAGATGCAAAATCCAAGCAAATTTAATGTTTACTTTTTGACCTTAGTAAAAACATAAAACAAAGTATATTTCTCCATTCTTAAAATGACAAGAGATAAAAGCTAAATAGATAAAAAATAGATGTCATTAACTCATATAAAGTTTAAGCCATGTGGATTTTGTGAGGTGTGTATGTGCGCATGTGCGTGTGAGATAAATGTGCAGGATGAATTTATAAGTAAGGCACACAGCTCTAATCATGTTATATATTTGAGCATATGTTGTACAAATCATAGTAACTGGCTAGACCGGCCTTTTAAATAAAACATGTTACCATTTCTCTTGATATTGAAATAAAAATAGAGTTGAAGGCTAAAATATGCTGTAGACATTCCAGCAAAAGAGCTCAATGTCCATAGTTAAGGGGAGTCATAGTATTGGATTGTTGGAAAAGTGATGGTGCATTTTTACATAGAAAAGAGAAAAAAAAATCATGACTTTTCCAATAGCCCAATAAAAGGGAACTAACATAATATACACACACGCACGCACACACGCACGCACACACTGTCTGACTAATAATTTTGCAAGTATCTTTATGCGTTGCCAGAAATCATTTTAGTTTCATATTTCAATGGATTCACTTCACATATATGCATGGTAGTCCTTTACAAAGAGATAGACAACCACTGTATTTGTGGTACTGCTTTCTTTTCACATATAAATGTGAAGGCTGTTTGTCTTCTGACTGGGATAAAGTAAGCAAAAAGGAAATGAGCTAAAGAGGAGATGATACACTACATAGACAAAAAATCAGTGCCTGTTTGGGTTACTTGAGCATACAGAGAAGATAGAGAGGAAGGAAGAAGCAATAATGAATGCTGATCAGTTCGGGGCTATTGTAAAGCATTTTAACTGCAGTCTTCCCACCAACATGGGTTGTCACAACCACAAAATCATTTGCATCTTTAGGTTGGATGGGTCTAGTGTTTAAACCAAGTTGGTTATTATATTTCTTTAACAGGAAATATACATGATTTTTTAAATTTATTCAATTAATTTTTTTCTATTATCACAGCAATAACTGTATTATGCATATATATGTACATACATATATAGACTTAGACCCATGTAACTAGATATATAGGTAAACAAAGAGAAACTCCTACACTGTGGTCACAGTGAAAAATTTTGTAAGTTAAACTAGTTTTCAAGTCCTCTCAAATATAATAGTAAGAAATAAATGGCAAATTTGGACTGAATTACACTCAGAAAATGGTACTTTGAAAAGTTCTTATCAAAAACAAATTTATGCAACTATCTTCTTTTATCTATTATCATTCAAATATGCATGTTGAAAGTAATGGACTTTAATTGTACCATTTTTTAGAGTTTTTATAAGAATCTATTTGAAATGTAAGTCTTGCCCTGCTTAAGTAATTACCTTTGTAATAACTACTCATGTGAGTAGATAGATGATAAGTAAGTATATATTTTTGAGAGAATAATGAATTATTGGATTATCAATTTAGAAAGATGCCTTAGTGATGAGCAGGGGCAACCTTCTCATTCTACAGAATAAAAAATAGAGGGTTAGAGAGAGAAAAACAGAGGAAGACAGATGATAATATTGAGAGCAATGAAAATCTCTCAGGAATGCTTTCTTGTCTCTCAATGTGTTCAATAATATCTACATACATGCACATATATACATATATACATATATACATGTAAGAAGCAAGTTTTACTTAGAAAAATTTATATTTCAGAAGTTACAAACTATAGATGTTTAATTGATTTGGCCATATTTGTTGAAAAAATGTATAAAGATTATAATATGGATTGCAACATGACTAACTTTAACGTTTCTCTTAAATTTTGTTTAAATAAATCTTTTGCATACTTTTAAAGTTGCTGAAGGTGATGTAGAATGATTTCTAATTCTCTAAGGGGTTAATATGCAGAGTCTTAATGTAAAAATATAAATATTGCAGTGAAAAATTTAAGGTCATATAGAGAAGTGCCAGCTATGCTGAATAAAAAAAAATGGCTATAAAAATACATAAAATTTCTTGAATGTTTTAAGGAATTCATGAAAAAACAACCATTTCTTTAAGTGTAATAAAAACCATCTGAGTAGCTTTACTGTATCAATTCAGAATGTTTCTTAAGGAGCCATTAAAATAAAGATTAACACAGGCATCTTTTAAAATTACAGGTGATTATTGTCTATAATATTATATTTGTTTGCTTAAACATTTGAATGTTTAAATATTTTTAAGTAATGAATTACTTTGACATTGTCCTTTCTCTACCTGATCTTCAATCTAACAAATGGAAGCCCTTATTCTCACGATTCTGACATTAAAAGCAATATAAACCATAGTCTCATCCAAGCTCCTCACAAAGCATGCTTTGTTCTCTAAGTAAAAAATCACAACAAAGAGTAAATTGAACTTGAGAGCCTTTAGCTCAATAAGATCATTTTTCAAGAAAGGAAAGTGAGGTGAAGTGACTAGCCTTATCAGAGAGAGACAGACAGAAAATAGAGAGCACCATAGACAAGACTACATAATCCATTCTATCAAGACAGCTATCAATTATGTTTTTTGTCAGACATTCAGCCAACTTGTACAGATACCATAAAGCATTATTTCAAAAATGTCATGCAAAATATGGCAGAAAAGTGGTCTTGTATTAAGTATTCCAAGAGAGAGTAGGACTTTTTAAAAAATATTATTTTCAGGGCAGCTTAAAGCAATAGGCTCTCTAAACAACTATTTCAGCTCCTTGTACTTGGCATTACTGAGTGTGGAAGGGATTCTCAGTCTCAGTCCTCATCACTGTCAGCTTTCAGTATTTACATGCACCTCTTTAATTCATGTTCAAGGATTATGTTATCAACAATGATTACCAGTGGTGGGAAAGCTGTACTCAAAAGGGCTGAATAATGGCTAAGACTCACTTCTCCCCATGCACTCTCAAAAGCAGTGCTTTCATTCATAGCCAAAATCCTGCTAACAGAGATGGGAATAATTGTACATACTCCCCAGTTTCATGAAGAGATCTGTTGTTTCTTAGAATTTCTGAGCCACCTCATCTAGTTTTATGTTGTTCTTTCTTGTGTCATTAAAACCTCTTGTGCCTACTTGTGTCTGTGTGTGTGTGTGTGTGTGTGTGTGTGTGTACTGTTTCACTAGGGCAGTCATCCAGCAACTGCCTGAGGTTCTTAATCTTACTCTTGTCTTTTTAAAGAAAATTCATATTAAGAGGCAGTCTTTATAGACCAATCATTTCTTAGATCCCAATAATTAACTCTGTAGAGGAAACTTGAGCTGATGATGAGAGAGAGAGATTTTTAAACATCTTTCTGTATATTTATAGAAATTTATATTTATATGACAGTCATTTTAGTAGTTTGCTTATTATCAGAGAAAGATTTAATGAGACTAACATCTATATTCTAAAATAGAGAAGTGGGTATAATTATGAATACATCATTTATCTTCGAATCTAAAGTAGTAAGACTTACTCTATCAGTATTTTAAATATGTAATAATTTTACTCAGGAAGTAGATCACTAAAGGACAGATAAGCAAGCTAAATAGATACGGTTGGTTCAAAGAGTTAAGTGTTAAGTACCTGTCAGTATTACTACAATTGCACTTGATTAAGAATGCTGAAACCAAGAGCAGATAAATCCTTGTGTTTTATAACTCTGAAATAGTTTTTTTTTTAATCGTCTTTTTTCTTTTTGATTTTTCTTTTTGAGAGGTTTTTGCTATAGGATGAATGCATTTGCCAGAAAGAAAGAGACAGAGATAGAAAGCTAGACCCCCCCCCCCG
>NW_006159452.1:2587680-2597042 GCF_000334495.1 Tupaia belangeri chinensis | reverse complement strand
GTGCCTATTTTTATTGGAAAATTTTCTCTTTTTTTTTTTTTTTTGAGAGGTTTTTGCTCTAGGGTGTGTGCGCTCACCAGAGACAGAACGCGAGAAATCACCCCCCAGGAGGTATGGCCAAGACACAATCCCTTCTCTTCCATTCTCCTCTTGGGATCTTGGGCATGCATGCACATGCTCCTGGAGTGAGTTTAAGCCACCAGGTTGAATCATGGCTGGCTACATGGGAGTCCAGCGACATAGCCATTACACCAACTGCTGATCCCAAACTCTGGAATAATTTTATAACACACATAAGAAATTCTGTACTTCTATTGAAAGGCATTATTATGATAATTATTTACTATAGAATAAAGCTCTACTCTCAATCTTCTATAATTGCTTATATTTCACATCCTAGGTAACATTGAAAAATATACTAAAGGATTTTATTTTCTCTCTATATATGAACTCAATGAAACAATATTATTAAACTCTTTGATTTCCAGTATTCTGTTGCTATGAGAAATATAAAATGGCAGGCTCTCTTCCTTTAAAGCATCTATTCTCTCAATAAGTGAATTAGACTTTAAGAGACAAAGAAAATAATGTTAAGTGAAAGATAAAGAAAAGAATATTTGAAGTGAAGAAGTTTAAAATAAACATATGAAAGGACATACCATAGGTAAATTATGCTTTAAAATAAAGTAGCTAGCTAACCAATGAACTATAACCAATGAACTATAACCAATGAACATTGCACCTGGAAGGGAGAGGATCAAAAAGGTATGGAGATGTTGGAATTTGAATGTCATGTATGATGTTAATATAAATGCCATGTTTTTAATATTTATCAGCTGATTAAAATAAATTAGAAGATTTTTGTTAGGTGGGGCCAGCTCCATAGTATCGTAGTTAAGGGAGCTAGATTCCACATTGCAGACCATGGTTCAAATCCCAGTCCTAAGAGCTTGAAAAACTCCTTGGTGTATATGTCCCAAATCCTGACAGAATGGAAAAGTGAAGGGATTACAGCATGAAAGCTCCCAGTCAGGGAGTGCTTTTTCCCTCTCTTTCTCTGTCTTTTTCTGGTGAGTGCACATGCCCTTTGGCAATTAAGCAAAAAAAAAAAAAAATTGTTAATGCATACATAGTAGGAAACATGGTAATATGATTCAGCTTTCTAAAGCCTTAAAAACTGGGCAAAAGGGCATCCCCCCTGGTGGGTGATTTCTCACTTTCTATCTCTCTGTCTCTCTCTGTCTGTCTGGTGAGCACACATGCTCTATAGCAAAAACCTCTCAAAAAAAAAACAAAAAAACAACAACTAGGCAAAGTGATTGGAGTTTATTGAAAATTAATGCTCATTTCAAATATTTTTTTTTTTTTTTTTTTTTGAGAGGTTTTTGCTCTAGGGTGTGTGCGCTCACCAGAGACAGAACGCGAGAAATCACCCCCCTGGAGGGATGGCCAAGACACAATCCCTTCTCTTCCATTCTCCTCTTGGGATCTTGGGCATGCATGCACATGCTCCTGGAGTGAGTTTAAGCCACCAGGTTGAATCATGGCTGGCTACATGGGAGTCCAGCGACATAGCCATTACACCAACTGCTGATCCCAAACTCTGGAATAATTTTATAACACACATAAGAAATTCTGTACTTCTATTGAAAGGCATTATTATGATAATTATTTACTATAGAATAAAGCTCTACTCTCAATCTTCTATAATTGCTTATATTTCACATCCTAGGTAACATTGAAAAATATACTAAAGGATTTTATTTTCTCTCTATATATGAACTCAATGAAACAATATTATTAAACTCTTTGATTTCCAGTATTCTGTTGCTATGAGAAATATAAAATGGCAGGCTCTCTTCCTTTAAAGCATCTATTCTCTCAATAAGTGAATTAGACTTTAAGAGACAAAGAAAATAATGTTAAGTGAAAGATAAAGAAAAGAATATTTGAAGTGAAGAAGTTTAAAATAAACATATGAAAGGACATACCATAGGTAAATTATGCTTTAAAATAAAGTAGCTAGCTAACCAATGAACTATAACCAATGAACTATAACCAATGAACATTGCACCTGGAAGGGAGAGGATCAAAAAGGTATGGAGATGTTGGAATTTGAATGTCATGTATGATGTTAATATAAATGCCATGTTTTTAATATTTATCAGCTGATTAAAATAAATTAGAAGATTTTTGTTAGGTGGGGCCAGCTCCATAGTATCGTAGTTAAGGGAGCTAGATTCCACATTGCAGACCATGGTTCAAATCCCAGTCCTAAGAGCTTGAAAAACTCCTTGGTGTATATGTCCCAAATCCTGACAGAATGGAAAAGTGAAGGGATTACAGCATGAAAGCTCCCAGTCAGGGAGTGCTTTTTCCCTCTCTTTCTCTGTCTTTTTCTGGTGAGTGCACATGCCCTTTGGCAATTAAGCAAAAAAAAAAAAAAATTGTTAATGCATACATAGTAGGAAACATGGTAATATGATTCAGCTTTCTAAAGCCTTAAAAACTGGGCAAAAGGGCATCCCCCCTGGTGGGTGATTTCTCACTTTCTATCTCTCTGTCTCTCTCTGTCTGTCTGGTGAGCACACATGCTCTATAGCAAAAACCTCTCAAAAAAAAAACAAAAAAACAACAACTAGGCAAAGTGATTGGAGTTTATTGAAAATTAATGCTCATTTCTTAAGAGTATTAAAGTTTAAGGGACCAGCAGTTAGCGTAATGGCTATGTTGCTGAACTCCCATGTAGCCAACTTCGGTTTGAGTCCCAGACCTGGTGGCTTAAACTCATGCCGGGCACATGTGCATGTGTGCCCAAGATCCCGAGAGGAGAATGGAGGAGAAGGGCTTGCGGCGTGGCCATCCCCCTGGAGGGTGATTTCCCCCTTTCTAACTTTCTGTCTCTCTGTCTTTCTGGCGAGTACACACACCCTGTAGCAGAAATCTCTTCAAAAAAGAGTATTAAAGTTTGAAAAAATCTGTCCAATAGTTATCTACAGAATAGATGAAAGAGGTATTAAAAGTAATCAAATCTCAAGTTAAAATTTTAGTAATAAGGAAATTGTAAAATGAGAATGAAAGAGCAAATCTAAGAACTATTTTGAAGAAAAAAATACAATAAACTTTGAAGACCTACTGGTATACAGACATTGAAAGAGAAGAAACTAAGTGACTTCAGGAATTCTCATCAGGACACTAGGAAATGCTTGAATTACTTTTATTTATTTATTTTTTTAAACTTGGCCTCATGTAGCAGCAGGAAATTCTTGAATTACTTGACAAATTGGTTAAGTATAGACAAGTGTCAGTTTGGTACGGAATGATTGATTTGTTATTGGGCATGCTGAAACTGAAGTAGAGTAGTACATCCAGGTGGTTTCAGGCATCTGGAAATATTGAATTTATGCACTGGTGAGATACAAGAAAGATTCAGATACATCAATGTTCAAGTTAATCCAAAATCAGCAAAAGACTATACCAAAAAAAGGAGCAAAAGGTCTAGTTTTATACGTATATGGTAAATGATAATGGTATGAAGAATCTGTTGATATTACAGTCCTTGCAATGTGGGAGTCACTTTAGTTTGGAGTGGGAAGCCATGTTACTTATCCTGGTGATATGCTGTTGCTTTTCCCGAGTGTCATTCTCTAGCTGATACCTTTTGGTATAGTTCTGACTAGCTAATATATTTCAGTAGCATAAACAAATGATAGGTAATTCTTAAGCTTTTAGCTGTGTTTACTTGAACTGAATATATTTACATTCAATTGTGTTTATTTTATTAAAAGATATTTACAGATTGTAAGTTTGCATTTTATTTTAGTTTGAAGTGATAATGTTTTCCAAACGTTGTATTTCGTTCATTTTTTCCTTAATCATAGTTTAACTTCATTCAACTTCAAAACTTCACCATTATCATTTTACATTATGGGCCTTTTACATCTGAGCATAGAAAACACAATGCAACCTTGACTAATTTCCTGCTCATTAATGATTTGGAAAGTAATTAATATTAACCAGAGTTGGGGGAAGTCTTTTTCTTGAAAACTAATTCTTAAAATACTTAAGATATGTGCAATTTAAAAATTATAGTATGAGCTCATATGACTCATATGCTAATGCACACATGATAACTTTATAACAATACAAATTTAATGTACTGAGCAACAGAAAATATTTTAGGATATATATTTATTATTGATAACTAACAATGTAAGATGTATAATATCAACTGATACAGACTACCTGTCCAGTCAACCTTATTTCTGAAAATAATTTGTTATTGAAGTTATATAAATTTTTTTTGAATCGTCACAATATACATTTTCTGGCTATGGATAGTGTTTAGAATTAGTTAAGAAAGTAAAAACAAACAAAACCAAAAACAAGCAAACAACCTGAAAGTTAAATGCTTCTTGATGAATAAAAGTAGATCATACCCATAATGCCCTTTTTCGGAGCCAGTTTGGAATGTCAGTGGAGAATATTAGCATAAAGACACCATTGTTTAATTTATTCTATTTTAAACAAGAAGTTATAATTAACTAGCGAAAAACCAGATACAGATATTCAAAATGAAGTAAAGTAGTATTTTATTTGAAGAACTTGTCTCAATTACCTAGAATTTTAGGAACACTACAGAAGATAACTGCCCTAACTAAACTTCAGGGAAGCTAGAGTATTTTTGTAGGAGGTTTTTGTAGTCCACTCTTGTGTTTCACATGGGTGTTAAAATGGCAATCTAATGTCAGTGTGTTTAGTATGGTGCATTAAATTATATGACATTATTTATCTTTGATAATTGCTTATAGTAGATACATAAAATATTTTGTGATTACTTCTTGGCATTTTCTTTTCTGAAAGACATTCATTATAATTAAGTGGCTTTGAAAAATAAGCAGTCTACCCTGTATGATTTATTATTATTATTATTATTTTCCAATATATTGAGAGTTAAACTCTTTAACTTTATTTACTTTTTTATCTGAAAGATACTGTGATGATTCACAAAAAAAAAGATAGCTGAGACACTTACTTTTAGCATTTCTTCATTTCTTCATGGATTCAAGAGGTAACTTCTTCTGACAGTGTAAAGAAGCAACATTTCATCCCATATATAACATAGTTAGAATTCAGGTGGCAATGGTGAAAAATAAGAGCAAAGATGGTACTATAAAAACAACTTAGACTTCACATGAATTTAACTTCCCTTAAGAAATTTATAGACATGCATTTATTATTTAATTTTAACATTTGAAATATTTATATTATTCATTTTGAAATAGAGGTAAATAATGAAATAATGTTCATTTTGTAATATTTTAATAGAAATGAGATAGCAACTAATGGACTTACTGTAATCAAATCGAGATCTTTTTCTTAAACATTTGCAAATTATTTTATTCCAATGATTCCACAGTCCTTATGGCCAAATTTTAATTTTTGAATAATCTCAATGTGTATAATTTGGGTTGGCTGAGTGCAGTATATGTGGTAAATATAAATAAACAAATAGTCTTTAATTCTAAGTGAAAATCAAGCAGTTCTTTATTGACGGGAGAGGAGAAAAACTAGAAAAAGTATTCTTCTGTCACTGAAAACTTAATTAGATCATAGGAATTCCTTCCCCTTCTCTTTCCTATGGAAGATAATCAAGACTGAAATGCTGATTGGGAAGGACTGCAATAACTTGCTCACACACCTCCATTATAGACCTGGCTTCAGCCTTCTGTTCACTATTGGACAGACTCCTGATTTGTTCAAATATGAATTTTTTTATACTAATGATAATGATAGCCATAGGTCATGTGTTACAGTTCAAATGAGATAATATAGCAGAGTTTATTTTGTAATTGGCAAGTATGACACTAACTGATATTATTAACAATTGTATATTTTATTTTCAATAGTTTATTATTTAAAATATTCTTAGCCAGAGTGCCTTAATTGGTCTTTCCATGTATTTTTTCAAATCCTCTTGTAGTAGAAATCTATTTTACAAAGGCCTGAGAAATCTCCATTCTGTTTCTGATTCCGCCACAGATGCCATCAAAATGGTAAAATTTCAACAATGTGGCCATCCTTTATCACAGATGGAATCAGATTGTCTATTACCTGATAAGCCTGGAGATAGTCCATTTCCCTTCCCCCCACCCCATTGCTTTTCACCTGCTTTTCTGCCAAATATAATAGCTCTTATAGCTAAATACCTCTTTGGGCATTTCTGAGTTAAACTAATAGCAACTTCATCACCTAGAAATAGTCACTTTTGTGACTCTCAGTCCATTTAGATCCAATTTCTGGAACTCTTTCTCATTTCTGGCTATTTGCTTTCATGCTGGAGATTGCTGTGAAATCTACTTCCATGCTCTGCTTTTCAAGAAAAAAACTAAACGTATTAGTGGCTTCATGCTCATCCATGTTAACACTAAACTGACCTGATTGCATATGCTGAAAATATATATGTCTCATTTAATTAATAGTGGGAGATCAGCATGGTTGACATGTGAGGTGACTCAAAAATTATCCAGAATTGAGAATGAAAATATAACTCTGAAGGGTTTTAATGTATACGAATTTTTATGTAGCAGTTACTGGGCTCTCATTTCTCCCCTGAACAGTCAATTCAACATCACTGTATCCCTCATATTTTTTTTTAAGACGTCTTTGCCTTAAGGCATGTGCATCCATCAGAGAGACAGAGACAGTGAGAGAGAAAGTGAGATATCACCTCCTGGGGCAATGGCCACGCTTCAGTCCCTTCACTTTCATTCTCCTTCTGAGACCTTGGGCACGCATGTACATGTACCCTACATGATTTTTAAGCCACTGGGTCTAGGACATGAATCACCATTAGCCATGTGGGAGTCCAACAACGTAACTGCTACACCATCTGCTTCCCCTGTCCCTGATACTTTTTCCAAAAAAATGATTGAATGTTGCAATTTATCTTCTTAAGATGGATAATTGTCTTTTCTTTTCAGAATTCTGTAGTATTTTATTCAATAAAATGTATTAGCCCTTAACAACTCATTAACACCTTTCAAAACAATCTTTTTTCCACAATTCAAAAAAGTGACAATCAAAAATTTACACAGTGAATTTTGTACTTCTACATTATTTTTGGAACTTAAACTGGAAAGTAGTAAGAGATAACTTGTCTTCAAATTTTCAGTTGAATTATATGCCCATGAAAGGTGAAACAAAAACCACAGGCGATATGCAAATAATATATAATGCTAAATAGCTTTGTATGTCTCCTACAGGAATGTTTATATATAATGTATATATATATAAGCTTTAGACAAATTTGGTGGAAAAAAATACTAAGTTTTCTATTCCAATGTGCTTAATGCCATGTCTGAAATGAGGTACAGAATTGCTGTGTCAATTAAGTAAGCAGAGGACAAAAATAAGAAAAGAAGAAAAGAAAAGAAATTGGAGTATAACAGTTACCATTGGTAAATATCAAACACAAGTAGAACACATTATAGGAAGTTCATTCCAGCTTAAAGAAGCAGCAAGAAATAAGTGTTCAAATATGTAAAAGTATATAGCTCATTAGTTCAAAATAGTATAGCAATCTCCATTTGTTGTAATGTAGTTTGTCTCTGATATGATAAAGTGTTCATATTAATGTTGAGTTAGCATTTTACAGAATATGGTAAAAATATTTTCTCAATGAGCAGTACAGTATTTTGCATGTTCTCTAAATTACTGATATAAGACTCTAGAATAAGAATTCTTTAAACAATTATATACATTTAGCTAACAATTATATACTTATGCAGCAATATATAGTTTGTAAAATGCTTCAGATATATTACCTTTCAAGCCCAGTATTTCTTCATTCCTCTTTAGAAAAGTATGTTCAGCTCAGAGAAATTTAGTGAACTGTAACTAAGTAAAAATACATATTTGTCTAGAATTCAAGTCTCCTTGTCTCAAAATCAGTAGTCATTCATTCTATTATGACTCTCTTAGGCACTAAAGTAATATAAATAATACAGATAATGAGAAGGAGTATAATGATACAAAAACCCATCTCTCAAGGGCCTCATAAAACTCTGGAAATACAAAATTGATACATTAAACCCTAACAGTGGAGCATGAGGCAGTAAATAATAAATAAAGATTTGAGACAAAAGTAAACCCTATGGAATTTCACAAAGGGGTAGTAGAAAAGTTAGCTAGGTGAATAAACTGAAGGGAAAAGAACTTGTAAGTAGGAATAACATAAAACAAGGCATAATGTGACATTAGGCCAGTCTAAATAATAATTTGAATGAAGTTAAAATACTGAGTCCTATTATATGGAATCTTGAAATTCATAGGCAGAGAATGTTAAGTCTGATTTGGTAGATAATTAGAATTGGTTGGTTCTTGAGAATAGAACTTTCATGATGCATAGCTAAATATGAAGATAGCATTGCAAGAAAAATGAAGAAAAAGGAACCAAATATGAGTTGACCTTGGAAAATCGTAATTAAGAACAGGGACGGTGATCAGCATATGATGTAATGGTTATGTCACTGGACTTCCATGTAGTCAACAGCAGTTTAAGTCTTGGGCCAAGCAGCTTAAAACTCACATTGGGCAAGTTTGCTTGAGTTCCCAACATCCCAAGAGGACAATGGAAGAGAAGGGATTGTTGCGAGACTATCCTCCCAACCCCCCAGGGAATGATTTCTCATTTTCTGACTTTCTGTCTCTCTCCGTCTCTCTGGTGAGCACATGTGCCCTGTAGCAAAAATCTCTAACACTCTAACAATAAGAAAGAACTGAGATGCAAGTGCAATGGAAATTGATAGGATTAATCAAAGAGACAATATTTAAAAAGTTGAGAAGACAAAAATAAACTTTGTGTCTCAAGGACTCACAAAAGTGCTATATCAATTTAGAGAAACAAAATGAAAGCTGGTGTGGGAGACACTATTGGACATTTTAAGTGTGAGACAATGGTGAGCTGTTAAGGTAGGAATTTACAGAGAGGAATGGAAATCAATTAAGGGAAAATTTATCTCTACAAAAGGAGAGAGTTTTGTAATTATTAGCATACAGTTTAAAACCATAGGTATGTTAGGTGTTTAAACATAAAGGATTTTTGACAAGCTGACACTAAGTCAAGAGGGATGCTCTGTTAGTTTGCCAGACAGTAGAGAAGCAGAAGTTTCACAGAAGTTGAAAGAGAAGATATCATTCGATAATAATTTTATTAGAACCTAAAAATAGACTTAAAGAAAATAAAAATGGACTCATGAGCAAGATTTTATTGAGATGGAAGCTTAGAATTGAAGAGAACTTAGATGTAGAGAAATATGGGGGCAGTCATCTTAGATGCTTGGCCAGAAGTAGAAGAAAGG
>NW_006159452.1:2556121-2587656 GCF_000334495.1 Tupaia belangeri chinensis | reverse complement strand
AAGTGTTAGAATTATTCAAATCTGTTTTAAATACCCACTAGGTTTGAAACATTATGCTAGAAATTAAAGGAAAGACAAAAATAAACCAGAAACTGTATTTACATCTATTGAGTTACAATCTAATAGAAAAGAGGAGGTGTGTGCATTAATTTTTAGTGAGATCAGACAAAGATTAATATGACTTGAAGCTCTTAGTGTTGTAGATACAAGGAAAAAAGACACCTGAGATATTCAAGATTATTTTGACTACAATATACACTTTCTTGAATCAGAATTGATTTATTTCTCTCCTGTATGAGAAGTTGTTTATCCATGTAGTTTTATAGATGATAGATTTTTGCTGCTCTTCTACATTCTCCCATTCACCGGAGACCAGTCCCAGGCTGCTGAGGCAACTCTGTCATTCTCAACATAGAGCTTCAACTCTTTCTCTATTCATTACCATTCTAAGGAAAAGAGGAGAAAGAAAAACAGCCCAGGGCAAGTATTTGTAAGGAGAAGTCTCAGGAAGTTGCACACATCATTTCTGCTTATAAGACAGTGGCTCAAATCGAATCGCACAACATGGGAATTTGGGCATAAAAAGTGTAATTTTAGTCAGGCAGCAGTGTTCCTAGTAAACTCAAGGAGGAGAATAAGTACTGAGTTATAGTCCTCAGTCTTTGTTATAGATACCTTCCATGACAAAGACGATCAGGAGAGCTATAGTGTTATTAGGTAGAATTGAAGGGTAGATGTAGGATTTGAATATCTGTGAAGTGGAGAGCAGAGAATTACAGGCTGAATGATAATATGGGCCAAGAAATGGATACAAACCATTAGGTGGCCAGCTGGTAGTATATCAGAGTTTTCAAGGGAAAGTAGTTGATTATGATCTTGGAAAGGTATATGGGAGCATAAGTAAAAAGCTTGAAGCCATGCCTAAAGTTTGGCTGTTTGTATATGGACAGTGGGTGGACATAATGGAAGATATGGTTTTAATAGAGCTTTTATATTATTGGAAGTATTTTACATAAAGATTAACAGGGAAGCAATATTTTATAAGAGATTGTAAAATTGGGATTAAAAAGTGGAAAGTCCAGTTACAGGATATGACAGCTGGAACTAGCATAATGCCAATGGGAATAAATAGCAAATAGGAAAATGAAAGACAATCTGGAGGCTTACTCATGTCATATGACAGCTAGCTAGATTTTAAGGCTGTGCAGCCAAGGAATGTAAAGAGCTGAAGTTGATCTAAAGGACATTGAACCTAAGTCAGCTAAAGGCTAGTGCTAGCACCACTAGTGGGAGGGATTCTAGCAGGTGATGCTATTAACAGAGATGGGGAAGATAATAAAAAGGGAAGGATTTAGAGGAAAGACTATACATTAATAATGGACATATCAGTTTTGAAAAGTCTACTGTAGGGGTCAGCAAGTGGCATAGTGCTTAAGGAGCTGGGCTTCCACATGGCCAACCACGGTTCGTGACTTGGACCTGGCAGCTTGAAAATCTCACCAGGTGCATGTGCCAGCATGCTTAAAATTCCAAGAGAAGAATAGAGAAGTGATTGTACGTGGCCATCCCCTTAGGGGATGATTTATCACTTTATCACTTTCTCTCTCTCTCTCTCTGTCTGGTAAGCACATCCACCCCTATAGCAAAAATCTTTCTCTCAAAAAAAAAAAATAAATAAAAGTCTACTGCCATTAGAAACTTTAGGTCAAGAGAGTGATTAGGTTTAAGTATATAGATTTGGGTTAACAAAAATACTTTTTACAGAAGAGTATCAATTTGGAAGCAAATAGAACTTTTAAAAGTGAATTTGAAGAAGTTGGAATGTAGGAGCGGTCCCTTAAACAAGGTCGGCTGGAAATAATGTTATAATCAAGTGTAACAGTTAATCTTAGAGGGGAGATGCTATTTAGCTTAGACAAAAGTGAAGAATGGGAGACTAGCAGATGGTGTAATGGTTATGTCATTGGACCCCCACATAGTTGACAATGGTTTGAGTCCCAGACCTAGTCACTTAAAACGTCAGGTGCGGGTGCTTGTGTGCCCAAGATCCCAAGAAAAGAATAGAGGAGAAGAGATTGTGCCATGGGCATCCCCTTTGGGTGTGATTTCTCACTGTCTTTCTGTCTCTGTCTGTTTCTCCAGCAAGCACCTGTGCCATATAGCAAAAATCTCTCTTAAAAAAAAAAGAAAAATGAAAAATGAAGAATGAATCTAAAATCAAAGTTTTGTTGACTTAAATGTGAGGAAAGGAAAGCATATCTCAGACAAATCAGTGTAAGACCAGTGAGTGAGATTATTCATGAGTTGAGGGAATTTGAGGTTGAAAGGGTTAACATGTTACCACCATTAGAAGAATAGCAATGAGAGTCACAGCAAGAACCAAATTGGAAATTCAAATTAGATAGGATTTTTGTTGGCGAGGTTTGCATCTTTCAAAGCCTTTGTCCACTGGATGTCTTCCATCTGAGAAAAAAAAAATCAAGAAAGTGAAATATGTACATTATTTTTAAATATTTACCATATTTTTCTTTTAAAATTAAAAAAGGGGCTCTTCCCTCACAATGAAGTTATTAGTTTCTTGAAACCAGTATCAGTGTTCCCAGATTATTCATTCTTCTCTTCCTCCCTTTTCTTCTTTCCTTTTGTTCTTTCCTTTCTTGTCAGAATTTTACATATACATTAATTAGAAAAGTTAAGGCAGAACACTGCATAGTTATACTTGTACCTTCTGAAGCCTACCACACACTTATCTCCCTTCATTTCATAGAAGTATCTGTGTAAAACTCAAGAGGTAGTGGAACTCTAAAGGAAAAATGGTTATCGCGATGAGCCAAATTATGCAATTCTCACTCTCTCTGGCTATGTTTCTAAGATTCATCAGGTGAGAAAACTAAATCTAGTTCTTCCTGACCAGCTTGATATTACAGCTAATACGCTTTCAGGAGTAGGAAAGAACACTTTAATTATCATGACATTAAAAATGAAGTATGTGAAAGTGAATGTGTAACTCTAAGTGAGGTCCCAAATGTAACAATAGTATCATGTCGCAAACTATTGAGTCATTGCTGGCTCTAGTACTATATTCGTTCATGCAGTCCTTACAACCCCCCTGTGAGTTAGGTGTTACTAATATTTTCATTTTTTAGGTAGGTGTAATAAGGACACAGAGCTGTCAGGATAGAAGATAGGTGGTATGGCTGCAGAACCCATGATTACATTCTCTTTCGTGAATAATACATTTTTTTAGATAGTCAATTTAAAATAGTAATGTTTTTAAAGAAAAAATATTTGTGTCAAGACTGACTGCCAACATTCTGATACTTGGAATTACTTTTTAAAATGCATATGAACTACTCTTTAGTATAAAAGTAACAAGGAAGAAATTAAATAAAAATAAAATGTCTCCAACGAAAGCTGGTTTTATTTCAGTCAGACACAACAAATCAGATCAGAATGTTTAATTACTATTCAATCAACCTTTCTGTTCAGTGTGTCAGTTCAACTTAGAGAACCAAATAAAACACTTCTTTGTTTGTCAAGATAGGCTATTAAAACAAGAGTGTTCTAAAATTGCATTAGAAAGATGAAAATGGTTTGTTTGATCTTCAGAATTTTAATATGTCAGAAAGATTATTGTGAAGAAAATTGGGCTCTCTGAAGTGACAGATACATTATTCAAATAACTTTGATTGAATGTAAGATTTTTTTTACTGCTTTCATAAAGGGCACATATACTAATTTGTTTTATAAAAAGAGTGGCTTTAAAATGTGAGATATTGGAAAAATATTTTGATAGTTTAATAATTAAACCAAGTGTGTTTAATTATTGAGGGGGTGCTTTTGAATAATTCCATTAATTGATAAATATAACTGGATTATAATTAGCATAAATTAATTTATGTGTACAGTTGACAATTTAAAAAATCCTCAATTTCATTTATATGGGAGATTTTAATGATATTTCTAAAGCCATCTGTAACTGGCCTTAAAACTTGGATTTGATTTTACTATAAAAATTAATTAGAAATTTGAAAACAAATAATAATAAAAATTGGCCTAGGTATGCATTTCTGCTTCTAATACTGCTGTGATATCATGTACATCAGCATGTCCTCCAAAACCTGTAATAATGTCACAAGCATGTATAAAATGCTTTTTTAAAGTGTAGAGTTAAATTTATTATACATAAAAATGTAAGCCCATGGTATTATTTTAGTAGGTATGTGATTATATACTGATTATTTTAATCAGTTTCTTTGGTGGTTTCTATTATATCATAAACAATTCTTAGATGATTCTATATATTTTTCCATCTTTAACTATTTTTGTGCAATCTTAAAAATGTTTATTCTATAACTATTTGTTTTCTTTAATAATTTTCTAGTTTTTTTTTAAATCCTGTACATGAAAAGTCATAAGTCTTTAAAAAAAAGTTAATTTACTAATACAGATTTTCCTCTCACAGGTAATATGTAGTAAAGAAATGCCATTTCTTATCTTAGTATGGAAATTAGCTGGTAAAGACAGGAATCTTTACAATTCAATACTGTTATGCATATAAAATCTTACTATAAAAATGCCTATTTCTGGTTTCTATTTAATCTTACACCTGTCTTTTTGTTTCTTTTGCAGCAAAAAGTGCTGGATAGAATTTCTTCTCACTGCAATTTAAATATGTTCTTTTTTCTGTCAATTACCACAGGTTTAGTCCTTATGAGTGGTATAATCCACACCCTTGCAATCCTGACTCAGACGTGGTGGAAAACAATTTTACCTTGCTAAATAGTTTCTGGTTTGGAGTTGGAGCTCTCATGCAGCAAGGTATACGATTCAGCCTGCTATTTCCTTTGGGCACCATGTCCCACTCTTTGCTGGGGGTGACAGCTCTCGCTGGCACAAGTCGCTTGCATGGGTGCCTCTTGTGCATGTAACCATAATCCAGCTTCTCCATCTACCTAACGCATTTAGGCCTTCTCAAATCCCAGCCAAGAGCGATTCTGAGAAAACAATTAGCTTTTGCAAATCTACATACAGTATACTCATCTAATTTTTTTTTCTTAACCCACAGTAGGTACATTATTTCATAGATAACCAAGCTAACCTGATTCATTAGCCAGAAGCTGCATTTAATCTACTAAAGATTACATCTCCTTGAGACAAGAATACAGTGGAATGCTCCTGTTTCCTGTCTCATTTTGATGTAAAATCTTCTCTTTCATATCTACTTTTGGTAATTAGATGCATTTGGATTGCATGATTAGTAAGTCTACTGCATATAAATTTATAAAATTAAAATATTAAACCACTTATTGTTAACTTTTCAAGTAAAATATTAGCTGCATCTGATAGCATATAGACTATAAAATGCTGCATGCTCAGAAGTGCACGTAAAAACACTTTTTCATAATTATTTAAAATTCATAATATTAATGTTAAAAGTAAACGTTATATCTTGGAAAATGAAATAATACATGTAATAATATATTTTAATGGTTTATATATAATAGTGCATTCATTATTTTAGTCTCAGTTTTTGCAAACAGGATTTTTATCTTCAATGCAATGGGTTCTTTTATTAAATATTTTAATATTAAATAAATTTTAATAAATTAATATATCAGACCTATTACCCAGCCTTTTTATTATTATTATTAGCTTAAGTCTAAAACTATTCTATGCATTTAAAAATGTAATTTTTAACTCTTAAAATTAGTAAACAAAGTATAATATCTATTTTTAAATCATTGGCAGTGAATGGATTAAGTGGAAAACGATCCTTTTTAAGAATTACAACACCTAAATAATCACCTTTAATTTTATTGGTGTATTTATTTTCTAATTTGAAAAAAATATTTATTTGTCGCCTTACAGATCTGAAGAAGTAAAAATTTACTGTTAAATTGTAAAATGGTTGTAACAAAGGTACTTGGCTCTCGCATGTTTAATATTATGCAGAAATCCATTAATTCATTACTGTTCTATTTATATACTATTTTCTAAAGTGAGAATACATAATTCTATGTTACAGGAAAAAACACTTATTGATAAATAATAGTTAATATATCTTGTAAGCAAGGCCTACTAAGTTGGAATAACTTTTCCCTTGTAAAATTATGAGTGTATATTGGAAAAATACATATGTGTATAGTTTTAAAGATATTTAAACCTAAAACTTGAAAATTCACAAAACTTATACTTGACTTAATCTAAATGTGTGGCAACTCTTTCTAAATAACTCTAAAATGAAGAATTAGTTGTATTTTTCATTTACTACATTTTGGATCCAAGGTTAATTTTCTCTTAGACTTACTCTACACTTGGAAGACAATATTGGAGTTCTTTCAAAATAGTACAAGTGAAAGAAAGGCTTCTCATATATGTAGCATTGAGTAATGTAGTTCGCCCTGGCAAACTGCCAATCACTCACTAGTAATAAACCTTAATAAGCCTAGAGTGACCATAAAGGTCTGACTATAGCAAAGTTTTGGGTTTCTTTTTTTTTTCTTTTTAATTTTGATACCACAAACATAAAACTGTTATTTTTTCATTTATATCTTCTAAGTATTCGGAGATCTTTGAGAACTGTATACTCATAAGATACCAGTAATATTTAGCAGTTAGAAATAAGAGTATATGTGATATTTTGAAGATAATAACAAGTAATCAAAGCAGTGAAATACTCAAATATACATTTACTTTGCCACATAACTACCTTACTGCTGGTGGATACATGAAAGAGGAACCCATACTATTCTGGCTGATGCCCAGTTCCCCAGGAATTAGTGGGATATAGTGTTGGACATGACGTTACCTTGAGTACATGACAGTCAGCCCCTAACCAGGCTCTGATAGTCACAAGCCTAGGAAGTTCTTCCTTTAAGTTCTTGGGTAAGATATGAACTTGTGGTAATTGGGCCATTTTTGTCAAATATCTCCACTATTCTTTTCTTTCCCAGTCTTGTTTGACTTTATTGGTGGTGGTGTTTTTGTTTTGTTTTTTGTTTTTTAAGTATAATAGGCAGCCAAGGCTGCTGATCACCTTGGGAATATTTTAGTGTTTCAGTGTCCGAGTGTGTGTCTGACAGGGCCTAGGAGCAACAACATCAGAAAGGTACTCTTTTGTTTTTTTCCTTACAGAGTGGTAGGCAGAATCTGGAGCTGGAGTTGGCTGTCATGTCCAAGTCTGTTTGCTTTTAAAATTTTGTTCATTTGTTTGAAATTGCAAGGGTAAGATGAATTGCAGAGTAAGATGGGCTATTTTGATACAGTGCAGTCATGATAGTGCTTCCTTCTGTGTTAACATGAATAGGTGACTTTCTCATTCCATCTAAAGATGTGTTACCTTACTGCAGCAGTGATTACCTTAAAGGTATAACTGTAAAAATCAGCAAAAAAGGAGTCCATCTTTGCTTCATTACGTTTTACTCAAACCCTGTTCAAAATTAAGTATTTTTTACCCTATGCTTTCTCAATTATAGATTTCAAATGATTAACAGTAAATAGCCTTTATATATATATATATATACATATATATATCTCCATAAATTTAGTATGATTTTCTTATTAAAATTTAAATATTATACTGATATATCTTCATTTTAGAATTAACTCTGTAAATAACATGGTAAAAACCTAATTAAAATTTAAATTATAACAGACCAAATTGTTAAATTGTTAGGATATTTTTTATAATCTAAATGAATTAAATTTTAAAACAATCAAAATTAAAATGTAATTCTCTGATCCTATTTTTTTATTGATAGCATGAGCAGGCAACTCCAGCTATACATTGTGCTATGTTTATGAAATATTTTATATGTATAAAAATACATTTGTTATGATTTAGCTCTTTATTCTTATTCTAATTTCCCTCATTGAGGCTTACCATAGTGATGAGAGATAGTCATGAAAGAAAATAATTTACTAACGTATGTTAAACAAACAGTGGGCTCTAATCCCATATCATAAGAGATGTAAGGCCAATGAAATTGTTTTATTATACATTACTTTTTAAAATGACAGGATAGACAAAACATTTGAGCTACATTCACAAGAAAAATAAAACTTTACACACAGAAATGTAACTGAACGTACATTAAAATTTTTCTCTAAAACCCACATATTAATTAGTATGAAAAGGTAAACATGTGGTCTATTAACTGCAGAGATTATTTTCTCTTCTAATGCTACTTTATGAAGAATTTTTACTCATTAATATTTTAATTGGTACTTTATATCATCTCAGGGAGAACTTGAGTCTCCTGTCACTGTATTGCAACACAAGCATCCTAAGAGATGGCCAATAATTTGAAATTCGCCTCCTTTCTCCCAATGGTTGTTACTTGCTTAGTAAAGCAATATGTAAATCTATGACTTAATCTTTTATTACACAGTGATTCCATTCTGCCACTGTGTCCAAAAGTATCTGATTGCTGATCAAATTCTCTGTATTCGTTTCACCTTTCCCCCAATCTCTGTTAGGTTCTGAGCTCATGCCCAAAGCGCTCTCCACCAGGATAGTGGGAGGCATTTGGTGGTTTTTCACACTTATCATCATTTCTTCGTATACTGCTAACTTAGCCGCCTTTCTGACAGTGGAACGCATGGAATCCCCTATTGACTCTGCAGATGATTTAGCTAAACAAACCAAGATAGAGTACGGAGCGGTAGAGGATGGCGCAACCATGACATTTTTCAAGGTAAGTGCTACTGGTTACCTAAAATTTATGCATTAAAATGACAGATTGTTAACAAATTGATCTATATTTATGCAATGCCATTATTGGTGCAGAATAATTAACAGCATATACCTCCAGGGTGGGAGAGGTGTACAACTATATATGCCCATCAGGACAAATGAATTTAATACTAGAAAATGGTAAGGAATTTTTGCTTTGCAAGTATTCTGTTCTGGTTTGAGGAAAATGCACTCAAAGGTAACTTTTTTTTTTATTTTTTTACCAACAAGATTTTATCTTTTAATTAAAAAATAACATATTTATTGAATATTTAGCAGTAGTAGACTTAGATGGTACAAGAAGATAACTATGTTATGTATAAGAACGTTTCCCATGTAGATGTTTCTTATTGTTGAAATTAGGTAGGGTATAAGAGTTAAAGAAATAAGGAAAAATTCTTCTGAGTATCTGTACATTCATCTGTCTAATATTCTGGTAAGCATAAAGTGTGAAAATGGGCTACCCTGTTAAACTTACAAGTGGTTTCCAGAGGAACAGCTCTGTGGAACATTCAAATGAAAGTGCACTGGTACCACGTTCCTGCCATATTGAGTTCCTCTCCCTCGTCTGTATTATCCTTCTCTTTTTCTGACCTGGCTCATCCCTCACTGGACCAAAGTAGAAAAGATGAAGACATTTCACTTGGAGTCGGTATTCCTTTTAAATTCTTTAATATTTACCCATGTATTTTTCTATGCTTTGTAGGTTGGTCACATTTTTAAGCATTAGTGTTTTCTTTCATGCTTATATAAATTCAACTGAGAGTAAAAAAGGAATAGTGCAAGTGGTATTTTTTTTCTATTAAAAAATAATTGACCAGGTATAAAATAATAAAAAATAATTAATCAAGCATTCATCAAGTTTCTACTGTGTGCCATAAACTGCACTACATACAAAGATACATATGTTATATATAATGACTGTAGAATACGCACTACATACTGGGTATTGGATAGTAAATAAGATATAGTTGTTACTTTCAGCAAGATTATTCTTCCATTGGAGGCAGAGGAATTAATTAGCAATCATAAAAACAGATTTCACATGACTTTAAAAAGCAATTTTGTCAAATTATTACAAAATTTGTTTGTAAAATTTTTAGAAATAAAATCAGCTTTTTGTTTCATTTTGTACATAGAGTTCTGGAGTACACTGAAGTTCTAAAGAATGATATAGATTTCCTTATTTAGTCAAATACATATCACTTTTGAAGTTTATTTTCAAAGTGAGTTTTTATATGGCTAGCTTTATGGTGGGATGCATGTCATATTTTACATTGGAATATCATTTTTTGAGAGGTTTTTACTATAGGGCGCTTGCACTCATCAGAAAGACAGAGAGAGACAGAGAGACAGAAAGTGAGAAATCATGCCCTGGGGGGTTCGGTCACGCCGCAATCCTGTCTCCTCCATTCTCCTCTCAGGATCTTGGACACTCATGCACACGTGCCTGGCCTGAGTTTAAGCCGCCGGGCCCAGGACTTGAACGACGGTCTACTGCATGGGAGTTCAGAGACATAGCCATTATGCTAACTGCTGATTCCAGGAATATCATTATTGTTTAATCAAATTTACTTTATGTCTATAGGAATAAAACAGTATGTTTAATATGGGGCTACTGACTATATTAATTATAATGGATATGTTTTTTTCCTGATTGGATATTTAAAATTATTAGAGACTGCTTTCTTATAAAATGTTGTTTGTTGTTTTGTTTAAAGAAAATGCGTATTGCCAGCATCAACAACTCTGCAGGCAGTAAATATATGATATACTTAAGTTACCATAGCATCTAAGAGACTTTTGAAATTGAGTTTGTAAAATAACACAAATAAATTACTTAACAGAGTTATTTGACACTAGAAATGTTTTATCTGTTTCACAAATATTTTCGGATTTTTATTTCACTTTTATATTTTAGAAGATTCAAGTATTGTGTTTAACACTGTAATATACTATGAGCAAAGTTCATCTCAGGAAAATATCAGTTTCTAATTTTTTAGATCATTTATCTTTTTGAAACTTATTTTCTTCCTTTTTATCTTTATAATCTACCATTCTTTTTCTTTTTCCTTTAGTTCAGTTTTTTTTCCTGTGCTGTCATTTTTCCTACCTTCACTTTTCATTGCTACTGACTTTTTTTTCTTATTCTTTCATCTTTTGTTTTCCTCTCTGGCACACAAAGGTGCCTGTAGCACCTGGAGAATATTGACAAGAAGCAACTTTTTTTGTTTCCAGTAGCATAGACTTTATTTATTTTATGATCGAAGCCTTCTGGAATGTACACTAGTCACAATAAAAACCAGTGATAATCGTTAAACTGACAATGACCTTATGTTGCTAACTTTATCTCATGCTGAAATTAAGATAAAATTAGAAGGATGCATTACAAGTTTATTGTTTTAGGTATTTTGGTGTAGACTTAAAAGTTTCTAATAGCAACATCATGCTATTTTATTTCATTTTTTAGAATTTTTTACATAAATTATATAGTTACACCAGTCACAGTATAAAGTTTAAAAGAATATTCACTAGCAGTCTGAAATTCAAAGAGCTGCTCATTTTAAAACTGTACAATGAACCAGGGCTATTGTATGTAGTTTATTTACATTTGATAACATTCTTTTATTTATTTTTTAATTAACAACCACACATACTAACACTCTAGGAAGCTCCTGTAAGGCACTGAATTCTAAAGGAACTGCTCTCTTATTTTTACTAATTTAACAAAGCCCTGCTGTTAACTAATTGTTCTGGAGTGCTCAGTTCCAGAAAATTATTTTAAAGAATGATAAAGTTTTTATACTACAAGCATAAAGGACTGTGACCAGCAGTTAGCGTAATGGCTATGTCGCTGGACTCCCACGTAGTCTACCGCGGTTCACACCCCAGACCAGGTAGCTTAAAACTCACGGCGGGTGCATGTGTGTGCGTGCCCAAGATCCCGAGAAGAGAACGGAGGAGAAGGGATTGCGGCATGGCCATCCCCCCTGGGGGGTGATTTCTCGCTTTCTGTCTCTGTCTGTCTGGCGAGTGCATGCACCTTATAGCGAAAACCTCTCAAAAAAAAAAAAAAAGAAGCATAAAGGACTGGCTCAAGATATCATGCCTTAAAAGGACTAAGTCCTCAGTATTACAAACACAGAGTTGTATAGCTGTTCTACAAAGCTGAATAATTATTTATTTTTGTCCAGTGAGCTTACATGTACACTGTCTTCAAGAAGAGGTCTTCCTTCTCTTCTACTGTATTCATCCCACTATATATACATCCACTGGGGAATAAATATAAAGTTATGATTGGCAAAATAATTCAGCATTAAGGAGATAGTGGTTCTCCAGAGTTATTCCATGTAAGTGGTATAAAACTGTATGCCATCATCAATATGCTCTTAAATAAGAATTTTGTTTAAAGAAAATGCGTATTGCCAGCATCAACAACTCTGCAGGCAGTAAATATATGATATACTTAAGTTACCATAGCATCTAAGAGACTTTTGAAATTGAGTTTGTAAAATAACACAAATAAATTACTTAACAGAGTTATTTGACACTAGAAATGTTTTATCTGTTTCACAAATATTTTCGGATTTTTATTTCACTTTTATATTTTAGAAGATTCAAGTATTGTGTTTAACACTGTAATATACTATGAGCAAAGTTCATCTCAGGAAAATATCAGTTTCTAATTTTTTAGATCATTTATCTTTTTGAAACTTATTTTCTTCCTTTTTATCTTTATAATCTACCATTCTTTTTCTTTTTCCTTTAGTTCAGTTTTTTTTCCTGTGCTGTCATTTTTCCTACCTTCACTTTTCATTGCTACTGACTTTTTTTTCTTATTCTTTCATCTTTTGTTTTCCTCTCTGGCACACAAAGGTGCCTGTAGCACCTGGAGAATATTGACAAGAAGCAACTTTTTTTGTTTCCAGTAGCATAGACTTTATTTATTTTATGATCGAAGCCTTCTGGAATGTACACTAGTCACAATAAAAACCAGTGATAATCGTTAAACTGACAATGACCTTATGTTGCTAACTTTATCTCATGCTGAAATTAAGATAAAATTAGAAGGATGCATTACAAGTTTATTGTTTTAGGTATTTTGGTGTAGACTTAAAAGTTTCTAATAGCAACATCATGCTATTTTATTTCATTTTTTAGAATTTTTTACATAAATTATATAGTTACACCAGTCACAGTATAAAGTTTAAAAGAATATTCACTAGCAGTCTGAAATTCAAAGAGCTGCTCATTTTAAAACTGTACAATGAACCAGGGCTATTGTATGTAGTTTATTTACATTTGATAACATTCTTTTATTTATTTTTTAATTAACAACCACACATACTAACACTCTAGGAAGCTCCTGTAAGGCACTGAATTCTAAAGGAACTGCTCTCTTATTTTTACTAATTTAACAAAGCCCTGCTGTTAACTAATTGTTCTGGAGTGCTCAGTTCCAGAAAATTATTTTAAAGAATGATAAAGTTTTTATACTACAAGCATAAAGGACTGGGACCAGCAGTTAGCGTAATGGCTATGTCGCTGGACTCCCACGTAGTCTACCGCGGTTCACACCCCAGACCAGGTAGCTTAAAACTCACGGCGGGTGCATGTGTGTGCGTGCCCAAGATCCCGAGAAGAGAACGGAGGAGAAGGGATTGCGGCATGGCCATCCCCCCTGGGGGGTGATTTCTCGCTTTCTGTCTCTGTCTGTCTGGCGAGTGCATGCACCTTATAGCGAAAACCTCTCAAAAAAAAAAAAAAAGAAGCATAAAGGACTGGCTCAAGATATCATGCCTTAAAAGGACTAAGTCCTCAGTATTACAAACACAGAGTTGTATAGCTGTTCTACAAAGCTGAATAATTATTTATTTTTGTCCAGTGAGCTTACATGTACACTGTCTTCAAGAAGAGGTCTTCCTTCTCTTCTACTGTATTCATCCCACTATATATACATCCACTGGGGAATAAATATAAAGTTATGATTGGCAAAATAATTCAGCATTAAGGAGATAGTGGTTCTCCAGAGTTATTCCATGTAAGTGGTATAAAACTGTATGCCATCATCAATATGCTCTTAAATAAGAATATTTAAATAATATTTAAATATTAAAATTAATAAGGGGGGCAGCAAATGGTGTAGTGGTTACATCACTGACCTCCCATATAACTGTTTGCGATTTGAGTCCCAGACTTGGAGACTTGGAAATCATGTTGGATGTATGTACATGTATGCCCAACACCCTGGGAGGAGAAGGGATTGTGGTGCGGCCATCCTTCCCCCCCACCCCGGGGGTGGTGGAGTGATTTCACACTTTCCTTCTAACTGTCTCTGTCTCTCTGGCAAGTACACACACCTAAAGCAAAAACCTCTTAAAAAAACGGTTAAGGACCCAAGGCTTTTATTAAAAACATTAAAGGAGCTTTTTTCCCCTGTGGTGCTCATGGGCCTGCAGGTTGGCTGCAGCTGTGGTTCTCTCTTCCGCAGGATTGGATTTGTTAAAGTTGTCAAGAATAAGGCCTATTTTAAGAGATACCAAGTGACATTTAGAAGACGGCGAGAGGGTAAAACTGATTACTATACTCAGAAACGCTCGTTGATCCAGGATAAAGATAAATACAACACACCCAAATACAGGATGATAGTTTGTGTAACTAACCAGATATCATTATCAGATTGCTCATGCCTGTGTAGAAGGGGATTTGATAGTCTGCACAGCTTATGCACATGAACTACCAAAATACGGTGTGAAGGTTGGCCTGACAAATTAAGCTGCAGTATATTGTACTGGCCTGCTGCTGGCCCGTGGGCTTCTCAATACATTTGGCATGGACAAGATCTATGAAGGTCAAGTGGAAGAGACCGGAAATGAGTACAATGTAGAAAGCATCGATGGTCAACCTGGTGCCTTCACCTGCTATTTGGATGCAGGCCTTGCCAGAATTAAGTTTTTGAGGCCCTGAAGGGAGCAGTGGATGGGGGCTTATCTATCACTTACAGTACCAAACGATTTCCTGGTTATGATTCTGAAAGCAAGGCATTTAATGCAGAAGTCCATCGGAAGCACCTCATGGGCCAGGACGTAGCAGACTACACGCTTTACCAAATGGAAGAAGATGAAGACGCTTACAAGAAACAGTTCTCTCAGTACATAAAGAACAGTGTAACTCCAGACGTGGAGGAGATGTATAAGAAAGCTCACACTGCTATACGAGAGAACCCTGTCTATGAAAAGAAACCCAAGAAAGAAGTTAAAAAGAAGAGGTAGAATCATCCCAAGTGATCCCTTGCCCAGAAGAAAGATCAGGTAGCCCAGAAGAAGGCAAGCTTCCCAGAACTCAAGAATGGGCTGCTGAGAGCTAAATCAAACAATTTTCTATGATTTCATTCAAAATAAAAGACAATAAACTTTACAACAAAACAACAAAAAAAAATTAAAGGAGTCAAAGCTTCCTTGGAAGCTAGGAAACTGGTATACTAGAGCTTAAATCTCATCCCAATGCTAAACATTCTATAAAACGTTACCAAGTAAGAAACATTCTTTTCTCCCTGAAGTACAAAGATTACAAAAAATAATACATACAGAATACAGGATCAAAAATAACTAGGTGTTATGGTGTCTTTCAGGAATCTTTATTTTTAAGTGAGTCATATGTTTTACAAAATAATTATGAATAACCTTGTTTTCATGTACCCATGACTCAAGTTTTCTAATTTTCTTAAATTCTGAGTTTGGCCTACCTGAAATCTCAGACTTTACTACATGTACTCATATGGTCTGTAAGTTTTAAAAAATTGTATCAAAGAAGACACATGTTCTTTTGTATAGTTATTAAACAAAATGCTGAACTTATTAAAAATAAATACAAGCACCCCTTCCTACAGTGACTATTAACGTTTTTTTAATCCTCATTCTTCCCTACTAACCTAATTTGTTATTGCCTCTTTACTTGTTAGAGCCTAACTTACGCTTCACTTATTTCAGCATATAAGTGAGGCTAAGCCTCTTCATATCCAAATCTACCTCATCTGAGTATAGGACTCCTTTTGTCTTCTCTAAACGTTTTTAAATTTAGTACATCACTAAATTATAAATCAAAGATGTATTTTCTAGATTTCTCTGTTTCCACCATACTGCACAATGGGAGGACAGAGATTGAAATAAGGTATATCATTCACTAATATATGAATTTGTATAGGTCTTAGACTTGCCCCAATAATATTACTTAAACAACCAAAACTTCCTTAGTGGTGCTTTAGTTAGCTTACAAGTCTGTTGCCCTACTTGAGAGACCAGAGGATTTCTACATATTGAGCAGACTATTTCTTTTACACAAGGACTTCAGTGCTTTTAACCACATAATAAACATTTTTGGCCTTTAAATGTAACAAATTGAGTCTATTTATGGTCTAAAAACCATACCCACAATTCTTTCTAGCTGTGCCCCTCTTCAAATTTAATTATTGCTACATTGGACTAGAAATTCTTTATCCAAATGAGAAACTGGATAAAACATTGCTTTTTCAGAGGTCTTAAGAAAGCATTTCAAGGCAACATGCTTAATATAATTATGGCCTGAGGTCATTTTGACTTTCACTGAATTAAGGCAGATCTTGACTTTAAATTGTGTTTCTGACAAACGGTTAAGAAAAATATATAACTCTACAGGACTCGGTGGAAATTTTTACCTTTCTTTTGTAAACCTTTACAGTAGGCTCTTACACTCTGAGTGAATGGGAAATTAGAGAATAGATCTATGGAGGGCATATTAGAATCTTTAGAAGGGTTGTGCATGTGGCTTTTATGTTTACCTAATTAGGGGTAAATAAGAAGATGTACTTTTATTGACATTATAAAGAGATGACTTTTAATTGACATTAAGCTGATGACATTGCTTGTTCTACTCTGTAGGTTTTATTAACCTGGTTTCTGAGCAAGAGTTTTGGGATTAGGTCTCATGTGTTTTTCTTTTTCTTTTTCTTTTTTTTTTTTTTTTTTTCTCTTTTTTTGGAGAGGTTTTTGAGGTTTTTGCTGTAGGGTGCATGCGCTCGCCAGAAAGACAGAGAGAGACAGAGAGACAGAAAGTGAGAATTCATCCCCCAGGGAGGATGGCCATGCCACAATCCTTTCTTCTCCACTCTCCTCTCGAGGATCGTGGGCACGCACGCACACGTGGCCAGTGTGAGTTTAAGCCACCAGGTCCGGGACTTTAACCACAGTTGACTACGTGGGAGTCCAGCAACATAACCATTACCCTAACTGCTGGTCTCTTGTGTATTTTTCTTGACTGAACTTAATGTAGTACCCTGTAATATTTGGTGAACTACTTCTCCTTTTTCTGTTGTGGAAGAAAGATGATTTATTAATTGTATTTAGTCATTTGTTTATTTTTAATTTGACCAGAGAGAGACACAGGGGGTGAGGGATTGAGAAAGCAAGCCGACAGGACCGGGTACCTAAACCATGGTCAGCCATGTGAGAATATCCTGCACCTTAACCACCATGCCACCTACTGGTCCCTTTAAGAATTATTTTATTGAACTTTATTTTATTTATTTATTTATTCATTTAAATTTGACCAGAGAGGGGGAGAAAGAGAGAGCGAGTGAGAGAGAAGGAAAGTGAGAAAGGAAACCACCAGGTCCAGGACTTGAACCATGGTCGGCAATGTGGAAGTCCAGCACCTTAACCAGCCCATCACCTGCTGATTCCTTTAAGAATTATTTGATTGAACTTTATTTTATTTATTTATTTATTTGTTTGTTTGTTTGTTTTAATTAGACCAGAAAGGAAGAGAGAGAGAAAGGGAAGGAAGGCAAGTGAGAAAGGAAGCCATCAGGTCTGGGATTCGAACCACAGTCGGCCATGTGCACCCTTAAGCACCACACCACCTGCTGGCCTCGGAAAAGGGCATTTTTAACTGATGAGGATAAGTTATAATTTACTTCTTTCTTTGTGTTATTTGAGAATTCTTCATTCTATCTTTATATTTTTTAAAGAAAAAATGCCACAAACATGACATTTTAGTACAAATTAGGTAGTAAAAACCCTGATATACTTCAACTTCCAAGACGAGATAAAGTTCTTGCCAACTTTTTTGCAAACTATTCATTGAGAAATATTATTTAGAATATATAGAAACTTTATTTTTAATGTCTGTTTCACATATTGATTTTGGGGATAATCTTTGTTTACTTTCTTACTTTTTTTCCACATCCTTAAATGAATCAAGCAAAACATAAAAAGCTTTTAGTGACTACACATTAATGTATCTGAGCAATCAGTTTAGATTAGTGGTTAATAGTTTTACTGAAATTTTGACCTGTTTGTGTTCATACGCTCTTCACTTTCATGAGACATCTCTTTTAGAAATCTAAAAGAAATATGTCAGTAAAGATTTCAATAGCCATGTCATTTCTTTAAGTCTCCAAAACCTCTTTTGTTTTATTAATGGTGTTGAAATATTGGCCGTGCGAAATGCGTGACTGCTAATAATAGGTTTGCCTAATAAAATAAGGTTGGTATTTTAAAAGTATTATTTTCGTATTAGTGTCTAATATGGCTTTGATATACATTAATCATGTTTGAAATAGGTACTTAAACCATTTCTTTAGTATATATTTGATTTTACTGGTATGGCGAATGAATTATTTTTACCCAGGGAGACTGTCTCCTTTCCCCTTTTCTAACCTAACACACAATTTATTGTATGTGAGGCCTGATCCTATGTTTATTACAGGGATTTGCATAAGGCCTACAGGAAACCAACACCATTTTACTATGTTCCCATTGCAGGAAATAAAATGGTGCCTTTGAGTAAAGCTGCTTCATCAGACACTAGTTCAGCATGCCAAGTTACAGCCGTCAATGGTGAAACAGCAGATGTGAAGTCTAGTTGGCATCAAAGCATATGAGTCAAAGACTTTCCTATGGGAAAGAAAGTGCTTCATTACACTTTATCTATAGTGAGAACATTGGTTCTATCAAGCTGTCTGAAAATTAGAATATGATGGGTTTTATTACCCTAGCTCTGCCAGAGTGAATTCAATAGTTAAAAAGAAAGCGATAACACCATTTTGGGAATTATAAGAAGTGATTAGAGTTTTAGTGTATTTAAACTTGGAAGGAGCAGCAACTTTTATCTTAGAAAGGAGCTTCTCTAAAATATCTGAGGGACAGAAGCTTAATCCCTTTCTAATAGTTACATTTACAGTATGTACTAAAGCAGCAATGGGCACTTTAATTGGAGAAAGAAGTTATTTGTTTGACTACAGTGTAAAATCTAAGTAGTGGTTTAATTGCCTTGGAAAACAAGGGTGTGAGGCTGCTGCCATTCCAGTGTACACTGCGGTTCTCTCCCTCCCTTGTTCTCTCTCCTCCACACTATGCACTCCTGCTCTTTGTCAAGTCAGGATGGCAGCTCAAACACTGTGTCGCACCTCATCAATCTTCCTAGAGAGGGCCCCACAGGGAGTGAGAAAACTCGAAAGTCAGTTAATATAGTGATGTTGAGCTGGCATGTCAAGTGCTGGATAATGGATAATAGTTGTCACTGTAAGAGTTTATAGCCACTGGTTAGGCAACATATTGAAGGAAATTCAAGAAGGACATATTTTTGGATGCAGAAAAAATAGTCTGAGATAAATATTATCCAAAAAACCTTGACACTTAAGAAACTATGTTTAATAGTATAGATAAACATAATTAAAATAAAAACTCCATTTCTTCTATAACATATTGATTGTTGAATATAAGCATCATTTGGTATGTTTAAAGCAAACATAAAAGCAAAAATCCAAGATTCTGATTTGTTAATACTTTGAAGAAATTCTATTTACTGGCTTTATGGTTATGAAAGATCTATTAATGAATCATGCTGGATGGTAATGATTTTTTGGGGGGGAGTTGGGGTAGGTTGTTCCAACTTAAGTGTCAGAAAAGACATATTGTTCTTATTTCTTTTGATAGACCATTAATTACAAGGTGAATATTCTGAAACTTGTACTTAATTCAACATGTTCTTGGCAGTTAATGTTCTTGATTTTACATTCATTATTCTGTCTTTTTTGAGAGAAGCGATTCTTTTGTGGCAAATATGTTTGAAACTAATTAGCATCCTTGGTCAGCTGAATTTACTTTGTTCATTTGCTTTCCTACCCCTTTCCAAAGCCAAAATAGCAGGAATATCACTTTGCTCTTTGTTATTCAGAGCTAATTGAAGCACATACTAATTAAGTTTTTTTTTTTTTACCTTATAAAACAAAAGAAGGTTTACTATTAAATAATTTCTTTGTATATGGGAGATCCATGAAAGTACTCACTATCATGCGTTAGTCAATTAAACAACCCAAGGCACTACTTTCGTTGCTGTCTCTGGTATTTAAGCTTTTATTTATCAACACTGTTACAGTATTGTTTTTCCCCTGGGGAGCAAGAAAGATATAAAGTCTAGGTCTCTTCTGAGGCTGTATGATCTAACCCCTGCATCATGCATATTCACAAAAACCAGACACAGTTCATAAATCTTTCTTAACTTTTACATTCATTTCCTCAATCTCAGCTAGATTGACAAGGACAAAATTCATTTCAGAGCTTGTTAATAGCTGTTGGTAATTGCAAACTCAATATACTTAAAAATATTGCTTTAAAAAATAAAAAGCTAGGTAAAACATTAATATTTTTTTTTTTTTTTTTTTTTTTTTTTTTTTGAGCAGCTTTTGCTATAGAGTGTGTGCATGCTTTGCCTGCCAGAAAGACAGAGAGAAACAGACAGAAAGTGAGAAATCACCCCCCCAGGGAGGATGACTACGCTGCAATCCCTTCTCTTCCATTCTCCTCTTGAGATCTTGGGTACGCCTGCACATGCACGCAAATGCGCCCAGCATGAGTTTAAGCCATCGGGTCCAGAACTCGAACCACAGTGGGCTACATGGGCGTCCAGCGACTTAGCCATTATGCCATCTGCTGGTCCCACCTTACTCTTTTTTTAAAGAATTATTTTATTTAACTTTATTTATTTATTTATTTAAATTTGACAAGAGAGGGACAGAGCAAGAGAGGGACAGATGGAAATTGAGAATGCTGCCAGGTCTGGGGCTTGAACCACGATCTTCAATGTTGGAGTCCATTGCCCTTCACCACCATGTTACCTGCTGGTTCCAAAAACTTTATGCTTAAAGTGACCACATTCTGAAACAACTTGAATCTCTGTCTTTATATTACAACATTAGTGGCTGTAGCAGTGCCTAGAATTGTTTAATATATAAACGTGAGCATTTTCATTGACCTCCCATAGTCAGAGAAAGTATTTAATAAAATTTCACAAATAAAAAATGTCTAGATGACTGAATATGTTTGCGTGTGTGTATCAGTGAATATGTTCTGTAGAATTAAGATATTCTATCTTCTTTTTTAGGATTATTTAATTTTATTCATTTTTAAATTTTGCAATAGGGCACATGCACTCACCACAAAGAGACAGAGAGAAAGAGAGAGAGAGAGAAAGTCGCCAGGTCTGGGACTCCATTGTCTTAAACACCATGCTGCATACTGGCCTCAAGACCTACTATCTTAATTAAAGTTAAATTACATGTGATTATATCATTTAATTTTCTTATACCCCAGCTTCCACATTAAATCTGTTTTAGAGGAAAACTAGGTAAAGGTTGGCAATAAATTACACTTTCCCATTTCCTAACAGCATTTGGGTAATTTTTTCATTCTTATTAATCTATTATATACATCTTAGCATTAGTGGAATTTAGTGAAAAGATTTGATTATCTCTAAAGGTAGGGGTTTCATTTCTAAATATTGTAATTATAGCTAATTAGAAACTACACAATCAGTTAGTTTGCTTTGTAGGTCCCTTGACTGTTTTGAGAACACTATGAGCTTATGTTTCACTTTAATTTATTACAAAAACATTTAAATTAAGATCAAAGAACTAGAAAACAGCATTAATAATGGATAGAACTGATTGTTGAGTCAATATGATAGTTCAACATAATGGATTAAATACATGAAACTAAGTTGTGGCATGAAACCCTACATTTGTCACTCACTAGGGATTTATGTAACTTAACTAGGTTTTTGTTTTCCTGCAGATAAAATTAGGTGTGTCTTATGGATTGTTCATCTAAGTTCTACATGTAATAAACTTCCAGTGTGTACTAACTGCTATCTTATTGTAAGGAGCTTAATAGTCAAATGGTTGACCATCTGTAGCAGATGAAATCATTTCCCCCAATATGAGTGCTTGTACTGCTGATATAAAAAGAGTTTACCCACAAATAATGGCAAGATCCAGCACTCAAATGCATTCTTGTTTCACTAATGACTTGAGCCTGATTGCAGATTATTTGTAATCAAGCGTTCTGGATCATTTTTTGATACTGCTGAAAAGAGAAAAGAAACCAGGAGTCCATTTCCACCCATTATGTATGGTCTAATTTCTAATAGATTATATTCTTTTAGAGCATTCTCCTCTCAGGATCTTGGGCACACATGCACACTCACCCAGCATGGGTTTAAGACACCAGGTCTGGGACTCAAACTGCTGTTGACTACATGGGAGTCCAGCAACATAGCCATTATGCCAACTGCTGGTCCTGATAATTATGTTTTTTTTTTTTTTTTCCTGGAGAGGTTTTTGCTATAGGGCACATGCACTCACCAAAAAGAGAGAGACAGAAAGTGAGAAATCACCCCCATAGGGGAGATGGCCATGCCACAATCCCTTCTTCATTCTCCTTTTGGGATCTTGGGCACGCACACACATGCAACCAGTGTGAGTTTAAGCCATCGGGTCCGAGACTTGAACCACGGTCAACTACATGGGAGTACAGTGACATAGCCATTAGGCCAACTGCTGGTCCCAATGATGCTCTTTTTAAGAATGTTTCAAAAATTCATTATCCTTAAAATAGGGTTGTAAAACTGATTTTATGGCAGCTTTAGAAATGTTCCTTGAGACTGAGTCTAAAGCAAACAGCCTTTTGCTAATTTCAAAATCCATTTTACCTAATTATTATAAAATATCAAATTATGTTTATATATAAATACACATGTACATCAGGGAAATCACTCTTAAGTTAAAAACTTAAGTGCTGAGATGTTGATTGTTAAAGGTCATTACACTGAAATATCAGAAGTTTGATGCTTTAAAATATTATAGTTAATTGGGACCAGCAGTTACTGTAATGGCTATGTCGTTGAACTCCCATGTAGCTGACCATGGTTCGAGTCCCAGACTCGGTAGCTTAAACTCATGCCGGGCATGTGTGCATGCGTGCCGAAGATCCTGAGAGGAGAATAGAGGAGAGGGGATTGCGGCATGGCCATCCCCCCAGGGGGTGATTTATTGCTTTCTATCTCTCTATCTCTATCTTTCTGGCGAGTGTACACCCCCTGTAACAAAAACCTCTAAAAAAAAGAAAAAAAATTATAATTAATTGATGTTCTTAATCAAATCTTAAAGAATAATCAGAAATAATATATTAAGACTGTTTAGATTTTCTAATGTAATTATATTTTCAAATGAGGTGGGGATTAAAATTCATCTTATAGAAGTATATAGAAATAATCATTAGCCCTTTCAATTAAAGTATGTTCATATGAATTTAGAAGAATGATTATAGAAATAAATATATTTATCTTTCTGTTAATTGCAATTCATCTAGACTTTCTATTTCCCTTCCCTACAGTTTACTGTGGGTATTGTAGACAAAATTATGTATGTTCAGGGTGTGCAATGCGATATTTTTATATGTGTATACATTGTTTAATAATTCCCACAATCAAACTAATATCTATCATCTGACATAGTTACCTTTTTAGATGAGAATGTTTAAGATCCACTCTGTTAGAAAATTTTAATTACAAAATACACTGTTATTAATTATAATCACTATACTATACATTAGATCTCCAGAATTTTTTCTTTGTTGGGGTGGGTTTTTTTGTTTTATTTTGTTTTTACTTTGACCAGAGAGAGAGAAAGAGAGAGGGAAAGTGAGAAAGCAAGCTGCCAGGTCCAGGACTTGAACCCTTGTCAACCATGTGAGTGTCCAGCGCCCTTAATTACCACACCATCTGCTGGCCCCTGGTCTCCAGAATTTGTACATCTTATAATTGAAATGTTACATTTTTTACCAGCATTTTCCGATTTCCTATCCCAACCCAGTCTCTAGTATCTATCCTTCCACTCTCTGTTTCTATGAGTTCATCTTTGTTGGACTTCCTGTATAAGTAAGATCATGAAATATTTTGCCTTTCTCTGCGTGTCTTATTTCACTTAGTATAACATCCTTCAAGCCTATTCATGTTGTCAAAAATGGCAGTATTTTCTTCTTTTAAAAAGGTCAAAAATATTCCAGTATGTATGTGTTTATTTCTTTATCCAATAATTCATTGGCATTCACTTAGCTTATTTCCATATTTTGGCTGATATGGATAATGCTGCGAGGAACGTGTCAGTTTCTCCATTTCTTTTCTTTTTTTTTGGAAAAGTTTTTGCTATAGGGCACATGTGCTCACCAGAAAGAGAGAAAAAGGGAGACTGAAAGCGAGAAATCACCTCCCTGGGGGATGGCCACACTGCAATCCCTTCTCCATTCTCCTCTATGGATCTTGAGAATGCATGCACACACACCCGGCGTGAGTTTAAGCCCCTGGGTTCGGGACTTGAAACATGGTCGACTATATAGAAGTCCAGTGACATAGCCATTACGCTAACTGCTGGTCCCCCATTTCTCTGGATGAGAAACAATACCTTCCCTAAGTCCATCATTCCTTGATTCTTCTTCATCCTGGTAGGAGCACTATCCTCAATGCTATTTACCTCTCTCTTCTCTCTGTAAATAAGTCCTCTTTGTTCTAACTTCAAAATCTTCTATTAAATTATCAGGAAAATCATGACATATTTTTCTGCGCAAAAATGTGTCACGACTTTCCAACCACCCAATAAAATCAACTCACAACCCTGCATATCCATCACCAGTACTTTTTAATTTTTTTAGAGAGATTGTTGCTATAGGGCATGTGTACCAACAGAGAGACAGAGACAGAGAGCAAGAAATCCTTATGGGGGCAGAGGTGGGGATGACCATGCTGCAGTCCTTTCTCCTCCATCTTGGGCATGCATGCATGCACCAGGCGTGAGTTTTTAGCCTAGGTCTGGGACTCAATCTGCAACGAGTATGTGGGAGTCCAGTAATGCAACCGTTACGCCACATGCTGGTCCTCATCACCAGCTTTTAAAGCCAAGCAATCAGTAAGTCATTTAACAAATTTAAAGAGTTTAAGATTACATGGGACCAGCAGGTGGCATGGTGATTAAGGCGCTGGACACTCCCACATGGCCAACCAGGGTTCAAGTCCTGAATCTGGTGGCTTGCTTTCTCACTTCCTCTCTCTCTCACTCTCAACCTCTGTCTCTCTCTGGTCAAATTAAAAAAAATAATAAATGAATGAATAAATAAAAATAAAACAATTATTTAAAAAAAAAAAAAGATTACATGTCCCAGTACCAGCAAATGGTGCAATGATTATATTGCTGGATTCCCATGTAGTCGACCAGTTTGAGCCCCAGACCTGGTGACTTAAAACTCACACGAGGTACGTGTGTGAGCATGCCCAAGCATTCTCCTGAGAGGAGAATGAAAGTGAAAGGATTGTGGCATGTCATTCCCCTGAGGGATGATTTCTCTCTTTCCGTCTCTCCTGCAAGCACAGGCATCCTATAGCAAAAATCTCTCCCCCACCAAAAAAAAAAAAAAAATAATAATAATAAAATTACATGTCCCTAGAGCCTGCAGATGGCATAGCAGTTATGTTGATAGACTTTCACATGCCCAATGGTGGTTCAAGTCCTGGACCCAGTGGCTTGAAAATCATGCTGGGTGCCTATGTGTGCCCAAGACTGGGGGAGAAGAATACAGAAGAGATTGAGCATGACCATCCCACTAGGGTGAGGGGTGTAATTTCTCACTTTCCCTTTAACTGTCTCTGTCTCACCCTCGCACCCCCCAGCCCACCCCCAGAACAGGTACCCTAAGTCAAACACCTCTTAAATAAATAAATAAAAGATTAAATGTCCTCATCCATTGTTCCTTTCTAATCGCTTACCTAATAGCAGCTAAAAGAATCATAAACAGGTGAATAAATAAATTGACATAATGCTTTCTCTAAAGTTAATTTTCCTCTTTAATTTTAGAGTATAAATTTTAGATTATAAATTTAGATTATAAATTCTTCCCCTTAATAATATTATAAATCATGTAAGTTATTGTTTCTATGACTACAAGATGAACTCCATAATATCCTAGATCTAGCAATTAAAATAATTATGGCAAATAGTTAATATTACTTCATGTTACAATAAATTAATCAATGTAGAGAAAGTAAGCCAGGATAACTTGTGTTTTAAATATCCTAACTATTGCAAGAATATATACAAGAAATTTGTTAATATAATGCAATTGATAGTGTTATGGTTTGAGTTTACAAAAGTTTATATTTAAAGGAAAAATTTATAAAACAAAAATGGATAGGAGACAATAATCATTCATCAAGATATAGACACATCCACACACACATAGAATTGTCCCTCAGTATTCATGAGATTGGTTCCAGGATTCATGTAGATACCAAAATATTTGGATCCTCAAGTCCTTTGTAGTCAGTGGCCATAGTGTTTGCATATAAGCTGCATCTGTCCTTGTCTGTATGTTAAATTACCTCTAGATTCTTGTCATTCCTAATGCATTGCAAATATTGTGTAGATGTTACACTGAATTGTTTTTTACTTGTATTACTTATTGTTTTTTTATTTTTTTCCCATAATATTTTAAATTTGTGGTTGATTGAGTCTACAGTTGTAGAACCATGGATACTGAAGGTCTATTGTACATACATACACAAAGAGACATATACATATATACATATATGCAGATATATATATCTATGTGTATATGTATAAACGTGTCTATAGCTATACATATACTATACATATACACACATATATTATGATTAGGGAAATATCCACAATGCAATTTTGGACCATTTTCCACTTAAAATTACAGACATATTGATTTGATCATTTAACTGATATTTATAAGTACATAAATAAGAAGTTATTCTATCATTGAGTTAAAGGAGTAAGACAGAATATGTGTCTTATGTCATAGCAAACCTTGCACCAGAAAAACTTTAAATAGGCGAAGAAGACTTCATTCAACGTATTTGCAGTCAGGCGGAGAGGCCAGAACTTAGTCTAAGCTCAAATCCAATGAGTGAAGAACTGGAAAGTTTTCAAGAGCTGAAGAGGGGAGTGGGCAGAATTTAAGCAACCCAAGCAGAAGCAGACTTGCTGGTATCCATAACATGAGGTGATTTTGCAGCTTGGAGCAAGGTATCCTCTGAAGTTAAACTCTTACTTTCCCATAGAGAAAGTGAGGTAGGATAGAGGCTGTATCTGTCTAGATGATTACTGTTCAAAGGGGTGGCTTCCAGGCACTTGAGAAAAACTTCTCTGCCTTGTAATGGAGGCAAGAAACTTTTTGAAAGATTTACATCTCAAAAGGGCAGAGAATGAATTTACAATTTCAAACTTTCTAAGGTAAATGCTCTAAGAAAAGGGAGGTCAGGGGCTTAGAGTCTGAAAGAAGATGTTCTAAAGTTGAATCAAACTGAGGAGAATATTAAGACTGCCTTAATCACTTGACACAACACCCTTTAGAATTATTGAAGCCATTTTGAATCCTAATAATGTGTAAGAGTGGTTTCGTCTTCTCACCTTGACTTTCAGTATAAATTATAAACTGGAGTATTGACAATTTTTGATCAGGAAAATGTTAGCATTATTTTAATGTGAATTTCTTTGATCACAGTGACACTAAACAGTTTAATATTTATTAGGTATGTACATATTCTTTTCTCTTTATGCTCTTTACTTGTTTATATTAGTCCTGTTTGTAGTTTTGTTTGTCTTCTTGTTTTGTTTGTATTCGAAGGCTGAAATATCTTCAGAGTCTTGCTTATATACTGCATGTGTTATATTAGAAAAGATAGCCCAATGTGTAGTAATATTTGAAAATATACTTTAACTCTTTCAATTCTTCAATAAGATACTTGGATTATTTTGTTTGTTTTCGAGAGAGATTTTTGCTATAGGACATGTGAAAGAACGTGAGAAATCACTTCCCAAGGGAGATGTTTATGCTGCAACTCCTTCTCCTCCATTCTCTTCTTGGGATTTTGGGCACACACACACAGACACAAACACACACACACACACATACACACAGCCTGTGGAACTTTTAAGCCGCAGGCTCCAGGACTCGATCCACACACACACACACACACACACAGCCTGTGGAAGTTTTAAGCCGCAGGCTCCAGGACTCGATCCATAGTCAACCACAGTGCCTTAACCACTACACCACCTGGCCCTCAATAACTTGGATTTTTAAAATCTTAAGAGCAGAAACATCGTTTTTAAAAATTTTCTTACAAGTATTTTATTCACTCTGCATTCTATTACATTTCTTAACTTATAAACAACTTTTTACTTTATTATTTTTTATGTTGCCAGAGGGCATGTGTGCTTGCCAAAGAGAGACAGAGAGCCAAAGAGAGAGGGAGAGAGGGAGAAAGCATCCCTCCCAATAAGGCATAGGCGCAACATAATACCATTTCCTCCTCTGTCCTGGAGCACACGCACGTCTGGTATATTTTTCAAGCCACTGTGGTTGGGGAGAAGACGCCAACCATGGGATACCATAGAGGATCCAGGTTTCCTTAACCACCAGGCTACCAGGTAGCCTAAACAAGGATTTTTAAATGAACACTATGTGTTCAGAAATTCACCTTAATGACATTCAGCCCATTAATGATTATATTGTAGGAAGGCTGAGGAAATGTGATACGAGGGAAATGCTCATTTTAAAGACATCAGTGTTATTACTTTTACATGCTTCGCTAATACATGCATGTAATTTTGGATTAAAAAGAGCATTGGATGTTGTAAACCTATGTAACATGGGCTTTAATTAACTATGACAGATCCCTACCATGATAATAAATGTTATTTATTCCAATATGAATGTTTTAAAAGTAGTATTTCAGACAATGACAGGTATGTTAAATATCTTTTCATATATTTCTGAACACCAACAACTGTACTTTACCCTCTGATACTTGTCAGACATGCTTGTTCTTCCAGAAGACTGTTGTTATTGCTAGTGGGAGTCGATTCAGAGAACACTGATTAGGTCCGATGAAAGCTTGGCGTCTTCATACTGGAAAGAAGATGTCTGTATACACTTTTAAAAAAGTATAGAAGCTATAAAGTTTTGAGCCAATGTTTATTTTACAGAACTGTCCTCTAAATTCAATTTTAATTTACAAAGTGATTATTTTGTTTGCTTGTTTGAGAATTTTTTAAAAAATAAATTTTATTTTTAGTGCTATTTTTCAGTATGTGCATGCTAATCGATACACACTCTTACCCGAGAGAAAGGAGAGAGAGAGATGAGAAAGCACGCCCCATGGTGAATGGTCACCCTGTAACTTCTTCTCTTCCATCTCTCACTCCTTTGGTGATTTTGGATATGCATGCACACACATCTACCATTTTACTCAAGCCATCAGATCGGGATCAGACCTTAAAGTTGGCCATCTGGGATCCAGTTGCTTTAACCACCAGGTCATGGAGAGGGTCCGATTTTTTTTTTTTTTTAGAAGTTTTTGCTGTAGGGCGCGTGCGCTTGCCAGACACACAGAGAGAGACAGAGAGAAAGAAAGCAAGAAATCACTCCCCAGGGGGGATGGCCATTCCGCAATCCCTTCTCCTCCATTCTCCTTTTGGGATCTTGGGCATGCATGCACACGCACCCGGCGTGAGTTTAAACCACGGGGTCCAGGACGTGAACCACAGTCAACTACATGGGAGTTCAGCGACACAGCCACTATGCTAACTGCTGGTCCCAAGGGTCTGATTTTAAAACCATTTGGAAAGCTGAGTAACGATCTATGTGGTAATAGTGATAGTATAAGATAGTAAATATTATGGGTAGGTATATGAATGCATAGTAATGATATTTATTATATATTTTTTCTATCTCTTCCAAACAGAAAATGACATGCAGATTCTTAGGGGTCTTTTTTGTTTGTTTGGTTTATTTATTTTTTCCATGGGAGAAAGAGAGAGACCCCAATGAAATATTCATGCTGAAATTTACCCCCGGCCTGAACCCAGCCAGAATCACAGGGACATATATGTGCTAGGCATGTACAAAGAGACCTTGGATGGCAAACTCAGGACCCTCCTGTGTGGCCTTAGCATTGACGTGGAATTCTGAGGTGATCAGGTCTAATACCCAAGGCAGGAACTGCAGTAAACCCAGTTCTTTGTCACACACTATGAAGAATTAGAAAGCAAAAGGAATAGGAAGAGGAGTTTCTGAGCAGCTAGGAAGGGTGAGGGGTCCTGGCCATGGTTTAAAAGTACTCCCAGAGACTTGGGGCGGGGGGTAGATTGTTAAGGTAACAGACGCTGCACTTTGGTATGGATTAGATGCCACTTTTATTTTGAATTCTAGTAATGAATATTTAGAAGGGGAGATCTAGAATAGTAGCTGCTGCTTTTTTAAAAGAATTATTTATTTTAATTTAATTTTTTAAAATTTTTTTTATTTGATGAGATAGATAGCTAGAGAAAGAGCGAGAGAGAGAGAGAGAGAAAGAGAGAGAGAGAGAAAGTGAGAGAGAGAGAAAGTGAGAAAGCAAGTCACCAAATCTGGGACTTGAACTGCTATAGGCCATTTGAGAGTCCAGAACCGTAACTACTACTCCACCTAGCATCCTGAATAGCTGCTCTTTTTATCTGCAGGCTTCCATCATCACACAGTACTTCTCCTTCAGGTGACGAATTTAAGGAATTTGATTACCTAATTGTGCATGCCCAGTGTGGACTTTGAAGGTGCACCCTCTACATTTAGAGGACCTGCCCTCAGTTTATTGCCTTAGTGGGGATCAGAATGCACACCTAGCATCCCTGCGACATGCCTTCCTCTCTTGGCTCCAGGAGCCAGTTAGGAGGAGGGAGTCCTCCCAGAGGGTCTGGTTGAAACTTGCAATAAGCTGCGGTCAATGTGTCAGATGTCCCTCTGCTGCCATCTCAGGGTTGCCCTCCAATTTCTGTCTGACTCCCTGTGACAGCATCCCGGAGGACAGCGTCACTGCTCTACCTCTGCAGCTGGCCCTATTATTGTTAGCTCCCCACCCTCCCCCACAAACACAGCTCTTCCGTTTACCAAGTAAGTAGCATAAGGTATACTTCTTACTGGATAATCGGTGTAAACCAAAGTTAGTGTCAATTATCAATGCCATTTTAACATGTGGTCAGTTCCTAACCTATTTTTTATATATATGTGAATTAATGTGTATGTGTGCAACGTATTCAGATGCAGAATCAAATATTAAACGGTTTTTAAAGCAAAATAAGCAAACTATAGATCCTCATTAAGCAAAGTAAATAAACAAATATGAAATTGTTAACCTGAGGCAAACCAAGGGCAAATTTAATTTGCACCTGGGCATATTTATCATGAGATAGTAATTACCTGAATGGATTATCAAACATATGATTCCTCCAGTTACAGTCCACCCACTGTTTAAAGTTGTGTTTTCAAAATATAAACGCAATATTAAATAATTATTTTGTTAAATTCAAATATACACACTCACTGATTTTTTTTTTTTTTTGGAGAGGTTTTTGCTATAGGGCGCATGC